>NC_056734.1:349372767-349630267 GCF_019279795.1 Protopterus annectens | reverse complement strand
CAATTTGTAATGAGATATGAAGGTATGAGGTCTTGCTCACATGGCTGCTGCACATATATCATCCATAGAGGCTCTGGAATGAAAAGCTACAGAGGTAGCCATAGATCTGGTAGAATGAACCTTTATTCTGGAAGGTTAGGGTAGCTTATTCTGTTGGTAGATAAAAGTAATGACGTTTCTAAGCCAAGAGGATAAAGTCACTTTGGAAACAGGTTTACCCAATCTGGGTCCTGCAAAGGCCAGAAACAATTGGTCTGTTTTCCTGAAAGATTTAGTCCTGTCCAAATAACAATAAAGCTGTTGGTGCACATCAAAGGTGTGCAAAAGGTACTCCCATCTATTAGAATGCCTTGGGAAGAAAACTGGCAAGTCAATAGATTGATTAATGGAAAAAAAACAGAAATTACCTTGGGCAAGAAGGAAGGGTCAGTACGAAGGGACACCCTATCCATGTGGAAGATCAAGTAAGGACTCTTGACATTCAAGGCCTGCAGCTCAGATACTCTTCTCGCTGAGGTGAGTGCTACTAGAAGTACGGTTTTCCAAGACAGAAATTTCAAATCACATGAATCAAAGGGCTCAAAGGGAGAGCCTGTAAGGGATTGAAGCACCAGTGTCAAGTCCCAGGGATCAAAGGGAGGCTTGACTGGAGGTTTAATATGTAATACTCCCTTCAAAAAAGTCTTGCATAGGCGGTGTGACATAATTGAAGAATTTTCAAGACCATTATGAAAACTGGCAATAGCTGCTAAATGTACAGTGATCATTGAAGCTGAGGCTCCTGCATGCAGGAGAGTAGTCAGGTATTGCCGAATCTTGTGAATAGGCATAGAGATAGGGTTTATGTTCTGGTCTTTGGCCCAAATAGAGAACTTAGTCCATTTATTAGAATAAACCTTTCCAGTGGAAGGTTTGTGTGAGGCCAGAAGAATCTCACGAACAGGTGATAGGATGTCAGGCAGTCTGGCAATCATTGGAAGTGGAGGAACCAGGCTGTGAGCTTGGGACTGTGCAGGTTCAGATGAATCAATCCCTGAGGATGAGATAACAGGTCCTGGGAATGATCCAGGTTCCATGGGCTGTGAATCAGATGAGGCCATAGGAATGGGAACCAGACTTGACGTGGCCAGTAGGGAGCAATGAGGATCACTTTGCTTTTCAAGTTCTGAGCTTTCTGGAGAAATTTTGGAATAAGGGGAAATGGGGGAAAGGCATACAGAAGACCTGGGGGCCAATTGTGTGTTAGAGCACCCCTGGTGATTCCCCCCTGAGGGGGGATCAAGGCAAAATAGCTCCTGCATCTGTAATTCACGGGGGAAGCAAACAGGTCGCAGCAAGGCTTGCCCCAATGTTGGAAGATCCAAGCTGCTATTACAGGATTGAGGGACCATTCATGAGGCATCAGGATGTTCCTGCTCAGACTATCCGCAATAAGATTGGAACTCCCGGGAATGTGCATTGCTATAAGAAAGCAATTGGAAGCTATTGCTCAGTGCCAAATCCTCATGGCTTCCCAACAGAGGGGATAAGATCTGGTTCTGCCTTGCTTGTTGATATACCAGATGACTGACATGAACTGCAATGGTCCCCGAAGGCAGGGATGCATGGAACACTTGCAATGTTAAGAGAACTGCCCTCAGTTCCAGGACATTTATGTGCAAGTTGGCCTCGAGGGGGCTCCAGGTGCCTTGGATAGTCTTTCCTTGGAAATGCCCCCACCCTAATAGTGAAGCATCTGTGGTCATTGTGGCCATGGATTGGGGAAGACAGAACGGTCGACACCAAAGATTCTTTAGTGGCTCCATTCACCATAGCATTTCCTCCTTGCAATGGTTCATAAGGCATATCATGTGGTTGAGTGGGTGGGTTAACAATGACCATTGTGCGGAGAGGAGCCACTGCAGGATTCTCATGTGCAGTCTCACCAGTGGTACCAAAGTAATGGCAATTGCCATGGAGCCCAAGAGTTTTAGTACAAGACGTGCTGGTACAAACATGTGAGGAAGAAGGTCTTGAATTTGGTGTCTTATTCCCAAAAGCCTGTGAGGGGGGAGAAAAGCTTGACAGGATGTTGTGTTTAAGACCGCTCCAATAAATTCCAATGTCTTCATTGGAGACATCTGAGATTTGTCTTTGTTGATTGTAATCCCTAAGCGGAGAGCGAGATCTTGAGTGTAAGAGAGGCTGCAGACTAGGAGATTCCTGGTTGAAGTGGTAAGGAGCCAGTCGTCTAGATAGGGAAACACCTGGAATCCTTGTAGTCAAAGATGAGCTACCACAACTGCCATACATTTGGTGAACACTCAGGTGGCTGTTGAGAGACCGAATGGCCGTGCCCTGAACTACCAGTAGTGATTGGCTCCCAGCCAGAAGTGGAGAAACCTCTGGGAGCGGTGATCCACCTTTATGTGGTAGTATGCATCCTGTAGGTCTATAGAACACATCCAATTGTCCCTCCCTAGGAAGGAAAGAATGGACTGTACTGTGACCATCCGGAATTTTTGAGGTTTGATAAATTTGTTCAGTAAGCTGAGATCCAAGATTGGTCCCCAGTCCCCTGTCTTTTTTGGCACTAAAAAGAACCTTGAGTAAAACCCAGATCCTGTCTATTCTGGTGGGACTGGTTGGATGACTCTTTTTCTTAGCAGTTTTTCTATTTCTAAGGCTGCTAATCCCCTCTGATTGGGTGGTACATCGGGGATTCATTTGACAGGTCTGGGAGTTAGGTCAAAAGATATTTGGTAGCCTCTGGATATTATTCTCTGTACCCAAACATCAGTAGTAATAAGATGCCAGGCTGGTAGATGCAGAGAAAAATGACCCCCGACTGCTTCCAGAGGAAAGCAATCAGGCAGCTGCTCAGGAGTGCTGGTAGGGTTTGCCGGAGAAAGAATCTCTGGCTCCCTGGTTATGCAGACTCCCTCTACCCCGAAAGGGGTGTCTTCCATATGAGTAGCCTCCACTGCCCTGGGGGGATTGCTCACCATGAGTGTCACGAAAGGATCCTTGGGATTTCTTGAACCATATTTTTCCCCCCTTCTGGTTCCTAGAGTAGGGCCTCTAGGGGTTGGAAAAGCGTATGCTCACAGCAGACAAGGTCTTTCTGTCTTTCTCACTATGTGCAAGTGTGTCATGTATCTTGGGTCTACAAAGTGCAGATTTGTTGACAGGTGTGTTAATGAAGGAAGATTTAAAGGGGTCTGTGAAATCACACAACCGCATCCAAGCATTACCGCTCATGACAACACCAGATGCAGCAGCTCAAGCTGCCCCCTCGGCACTGTGAGATATCAAACGCATCGAGGAGTTTGAGATGGATTCAAGGGTAGCTAGCTGTGAGGCGACAGTGTCAAGCACCTCATCAGGCAGTACCCCCACCAAAGAGGAAAACATTTCAGAAATTAGGTCTCTTTGAAGGTGAGTAAAGTGCACCATATAATTCGGTGACCGAATGGCGAAAGTCACTGAAGCATAGGTCCACTTCCCCAGTCTGTCCATGGTCCAGGACTCCCTGTTTGGAGGATGGACAGTGGAACTATCTTGTGCCTGTTCCCTCTTGGTGGCCACCGTTATGACCATAGAATCAACTGTCAGCTGCTTGGGCCAGTGGGGATGGTCTGCGGGTGTAGATAAAATTTTGTCCGGCCTCCGGGGGACAGGTTCTACATTGTCCGGGGCCTTCCAGGCATGCTGCACTATTAGTTTAACAAGATCATCTGCTGGTGGGGTCACCCAGGAAGTAGATGGCTGGGCACAGAAGGCCTGCAGAAACACCAATTCCTCAAAAGAAGGGTTAGAGGACTTCCATCCCCCCTACTGTTTGAGGCTTTAGAGAATGTCTCCGAATGAAACATTGTCTGGGGGAGAACGAGGGGACCCTTCCCCTTCATCACAATCAGTGTCTTCTGTGATAGATTCCTTTGGGGGGGTCAAGGTGCTTCCTCTTGCACCATTTCTTCCGGGGTGGCTCTCCAGTGGGATCTTCTGAGGACTCTGGAGAAGGGGTCTCCTTCACATGGGGTTCTGATACTGGTGTCCTAGGGGCTGGTTGTGAGCCTTCAGAGTGAAGGGCCATATCCATCACTTGTACAGCAGGTGCACCCGAACCCACTTCCAGTTGAGGGGTTACGAGAGAACTGGGAGCCATTGGAACTATGGACATAGATGGTGCCAGCGAGAAAAGTGGTGCTGGATTAGGTACCAAGGTATGGACAGTCCAAGCACCACTCTGAGAAAGCATCAGCTCCATCGTAGCTGATGCTGCAAGGGTGGTGGGTGCCAACAGGGGAGGCACTGCTGTCGGAGCTGAGACAGTATGTGCTGAAGCGAGTGCTGGGGAAAGATAAGCAGGGGAAGATGAGATAGAAGATTCTAAGCCAGGAGGGATGGAAGGTCTAGCTGGAATGGGCAATCCCCTAGCTGAAGCTGGTCCACAACCTGCACTAGGTCTAGCTCAGAAAAACTCCTAGTGGATCTAAAAGAGGCTGCAGAAGGGGAATCAGGTCTTTCTAAAAAGGGACTAAACCTCTGTCCCAAGAAAGGGTCGTAAGTAGGAGAACATATTGTCCTTGGCAGGTAATCGAATTTTGGAGCCGATGGAGCTGAAGAAACTGTCGGCACCATGGCCAGGGATGGTGCCAAGGCATGTACAGTCATCGGAGCCCATGGAGCTGAAGAAGCTGTCGGCACCATGAACGGGGATGGTGCCGAGGCATGTACAGTCATTGGAGCCCATGGAGCCAAGGAAACTATCGGCACCATGGACAGGGATGGAGCTGAAGCATGGACAGTCATCGGAGCTGATGTAGGAGCCAAAGATGGCACCGACGTCAGTGGTGCTGTGTTTGGAACCAAGATAGCAGTGAACACTATGGTCGGCACCGAGGGAGAGGACACAGATCCTAGTGCCGAAGAGGTCTGCACCGAGGGTGCCAGTGAAGCACGGAGCTGACTCGGTTCTGTAACTGATGGAGATGCAGGAACTAAGTGACATAATTTTTCCTTACATTTTTTGGTCTTAGGAGGGGATGAGACCTCCGACCCAGATAGAGCCTCCAAGAAAGGTGTCTTGAGTAAACCTTTTAAAATAAGTTTATTCTTACATTCTACTAGTGTCCGATTAGAAAAACCAGCACAAATGTCACAATCAGCTTTCAAATGATCCACGCCCAAACAGTAAACACAACAAACATGTATCTGAGTTAGGCATCTTACGTCCACACTTGTCACACTGTTTAAAACCCAACTTAGCTTTGTCTGACATGGTAAATGAAACAATGCTATCCTGTAGAAAAAAATTAAGGAAGAAATACCAGTGGAGTTATGTTAAGGAATACCAGTAGTAAAAGGAGCCTGTCAAAGACAGGAGAGAGGGACAGTCAAAAGAGGTAAAAAATTAAATTACCAAGAAAAAGGGTAGGAAATAGGCCTAGGTTATAGGCGACAGTGATAAGAGGACTAACTTGACTAAAAATTTTAAAATTCAGAAGAAAAACTGTCATAAAAACAACAAATTACTACTTAGCTTGAGAGAGATAGCTAACAAGTCTGACTAGGAACGCAGCAAACAAGATCTGGGGTATCTAAGAGTGGGGCATTGTGGGTAGGTTCTTAGCTGAGAGTTTTTGGTTGTGCATGCTGGGAAATGGCCGTATCGGTTCTGAGGATGGAACTGAAGTCCCAACTGTAAAGAATAAATAAAGATTTACAACTTCAGATCCTTTTTTACTTGGTGTACAGCAATGTTGCAAAATCAGGATTTAGCATTCAAATTAAATACATTGTAAAAAAGAGATGCAGCCTAGCTTGTTGATGGGTTTCAGGCAAACTTTTGTATATATATATTCTTTCTATATATGTTTCAGGCAAGAATTTGATGTGACTTATGATGCAAGTGCCTAGATAAAGTAACTTCTTTGGTATCTGATGCAAATGACAACAGACATTTGTAGGTGGCATTTACACAAGTACTGTGTTTTTAGCAGGTGGTACTTGAAAAGAGTGACTTTAAAAACTCGGCAGACCATCAATGATACTCAGAGCACAGAAAACTTCTTTAAAGAAAAAAGATGCAATTCTACTTGTGTCTGTGCTAGCATATTGTGAACATTTGTACTGCATTCTTCAAACTTTTCTCACACTCAGAAAGTATGCAAGCAGTTCCCAATGCACAATGGAGCTTCCCAGAATATGGAAACACCCATAGAACAGTGGCAGTGACTGAAATTGAGATTTGGCTGAAGACAGGCCTCCTTCCCCTCATCAAACAGGTACTGTTGAACTATTATCAAGAAAGCAGTTGTGAGAGCATCCATTTCTAGGGCTTTTGTCTTAACAAAGACAAAAAAAAACATAATGTAGAACCAGGATTCTGCTTCCCTGAAGATTCTTTTATTTTTACTTAATTTCCTGTTATGCTGTGCTGTGAAATTTTTTTTTTGGTCTGCCATTTTCAAGTGCACTCAGCAGTATGTAACCAGTCACAAATGCTATTTATTTATACAACCATAGATCTCCCTTCACCATGCAGTAATACTCTAGTTAGAAAGCATTGATACTGGAATCAAAACCTGGCAAGAAGCTGAGACCTGATAAACAAGTGACCAGATGGGGTTGTTGTGGTAGTGTAAAATTTTATAGGTCATAGGTTCATAGAAGGTTACTAGACTAATGGCTGTAGAGCCTTTGCAAACCTAGCCATATTTATTCAGAATTGCCCCAACTGTCAGTGGTTAAGTGAGTGAAGTTCGCAGCAGTAAGGGTCTATGGTAGTTAATAATGACTTCCTCTGTCCAGGAGTAACATGGGTGCCACCCCAGGAGTGAATTTGCAGTCACCCATCCATTAATCTAGGTTGCAGGAGGGGCTCTGTTTCACATGAATTGGAAGCTTGTTCCAGAGAAGTGGCAGTTTCTGGGAGATGTAGCTATCTCTCCAACATAATCTCTTCATGTCATAGGCTAGGTTAAGATCCCTGAAACAATTAATCCTTGTGAAGTTTGATTTACAAATGTGTAGCATTTCAATCAGGACCAGGTCAGAGACTGCCCTGTAAGCCAGATGCAGGTCACCCCTTAGCAAACTGTAAGAGACAGAATACAGTGACAGGGCTTTCATTTTTTTCCACGTAAAACTTGTTTTGTTTACCCTGTAATTTCCTGATATGGTCTCTCCAGTTGTTGCAGGGTCTGGTGAGGTACATGCAAAAGGGAGCATTGTACTCAGTTATTGGTCTGATAAGGGCCGAGTATAATGGAACTATAACAGCCTTAGATCTAGATGTGATGCCTTTACTTATAAGATGTGCCACATAGTAGGATTTTCTTACCGCTGTGGATATGTGGTAGTCAAAGTTCAGGTTGCAATCAACCTGAGTACCAGATCATATACCACTGGGTCTACTCTTAGGTGGGTGCTGTCTATAATATAATTAGCAGGGATGTCAGCTTTCCCTAAGGGAATAATAATTCATTTTTTTGCATTCAGCTTTACTCCATGGCTTTGGCACCACTCATTTGCCTGTGTTAACTGTCTGCAGTATATTAACATCATTGGGGGACTCAATGATTCATCAGAAAACTTGGTCAGCCACAGGCCATCCAAGTTTGCCTAGACTTCTGAGAAATAAATTCCAAACAGTAACCTTGTGGTACAACACTGGTGACAGGTCTTTTGCTAGAGGTGAAGTCACTCACTATGACAGTATGTGTTCTGTCGGTGATCCAGTTGGCTACCCATCTGGTAATGTAGGCATTAATTCTCAATTGGGCGAGTTTCTGTATAATACCTGAGTGGGGGATTGTGCCATATACCTTGGCTAGGTCAAGGTAGGCAGTATGCACTGTCTTTCCCTCATCCAGGCCTTGGTGACTTTCTCAAAAAAGTCAATGATGTTTAACAGGCATGATCTATCTTTAACAAATCCGAACTGGGTTGGGTCCAGAATTTGGAAATTACCTGTGTCCTTGTTAATAAGGTCTGTGCTGTTTTTAATTTCTCCAAGTCTTTTGGGTTTCTAATACCATGACGCAAATGGACCCCATTCCTAAGTTAAAGTAGGATTAAAGTTCATGAAATCGGTATTGTTTCACTCTTTGATGTCAGCCAAAAGTGCTCTTCGCAGCACCTGCAATGTGCCCAGTAATGATTCCTTCTGCAATTCGTACAGTGTTACATGAATTGGTAGCATATCTAAATATGATTGTAAATTCTTTTTTATAAGACCCGTTGCTCCTGCTACTGTTGGAACTGTCTGGGTACCTTTCTGCCACATGGCTCTCGTTTCTGCCTGTAGATCCAGGTATTTTATGACTTTGTGTCTCTCTGTAGACAAGACACTGTATTTACTGGGTGTGGTGATTTCAATGATCAATGCTACTTTTGTCTTCTTTTCTTGGACCACTATATCCAGTTTTCTAGCATCTATCTTTTGAACTGTTGGTATTGGGTGATCCCATGTGATATAAACTTCATTATTTTCTATGATTCTTTGAGGCTCCTGTTTCCAGTGTTTTTCAGCCACTTCGATGCCATAATGTTTGCACAATCTCCAGTGCAACAGTCACCACGTTATTATGCCTTTCAGTATACAGTCCCTCTGCCATTAGTGCATCACAACCAGCAATAAGGTGTGTGACTGTTTCCAATATGGTTTTACAAAACCTACATATATCTATTTCTCCCACGTTCAATGGGCTTTGTAAACCAATGTGTATGTAGCTCACTGTCTTGGGCTGCCAATATTAACCTTTCATTTCTTGGTTTGAATTTGGCTCTCCTTAACCATTCCTGCATTTGTTCTTGATCGACATCAGGCTCTTCCTGAAGTTTTCTACACTTGCAGCTATATTTATGCTTTTCCACATTTCTTGCCTTCTCATCTGGTTCTTCACCTTATATTCTTTCTTTTGTTTTTTTGGCACATTCAGTTGCTGTCTGGTTTTTATCCACTTCTGGTTTGATTTCTATTCCTGCTTGATGTTGATATGCTTCTGCTAAATTAAGCAGAGAAGTCATCTTAGATTTATTCTCCTCATGTTTCAAAACTTTCACCACATTTGGATCTTGTGAGGTCAATAAATATGTGTAGAGTCCCTCGACTGCAGATCTATACATGTAATCAATTTCAAGGAGGCCCATCCCTCCTTCGGAACGGGGAATATATAATCTTGGTATACACTGATTTTTATAAATCATTTAGTAAGCATGAAGCATCCTTCTTGTTTTAATATCCAATCTATCCAACACTTTTTGGGGCCAGTCATTCACTCCAAAACTATAAGTTAGGACAAGAAGAGCAAACTGATTTATAGCTTGGATCTTGTTCCTAGATGCCAATGCTGTGCTCAGGATTAATTTAAGTCTTCTAAAGTACTCCTTACTGAGTTTTATTCACATTTGTTCATGTTTTATTGCTGATCCTTCATCAATTCCCAAGTATTTATACACTCCCTCTTGCTCAAGTTCTTTTATATCACATTCTTTTCACAAGCTGATGTTTTCCTGGTGCTGCAGTTTTCCTTTTTTAAAAGTTGCCTTTGCACATTTATCAAGACCAAATGACATTCCAATGTCAACTGAAAAAGTTTTTACAACCTGCAGCTGTACTTTCAGTTCCTCATCTAATGAGCTATACAGTTTTAAATCATCAACAAAGAGAAGTCGAGAAGTCCTTAAACTTTGTTGTTTTCTAGGAGCCAAATTGTAGCCATTGCCTAAGCTGTTAAGTAAACAGCTTAATGGATTAATGGCAAGGCAGAATAGCAATGGTGACAAACAGTCACCCTGGAATATCCCCTTTGAAGTTTTATCCCTGGGATAATAATATGTCCTTTATCGTGGCTTAATTGCAAAGTGGTCTGCCACTGTTTCATGATTACTGTAATGTAGCCAATCAGTGTAGGGTGTATCTTGTACATTTTTAAGCACTCTTTTATCCATGAATGTGGGATACTATTAAATGCTTTTTTTTAGTCAATCCATGCCATACTTAGATTCTTCCCCTTCTTACAGTTCTCTACTATAACTTTGTTTAACAACAAATGATCCTTTATTCCATATGACTTTCTTTTATTGCCATTTTGTTCTATTGCCATAATTGAGTTTTCTTCTGAATAACTATAAACTCTGTCGGCGTCAATTCCCATGTATAGTTTATACGTTGTTGGAAGACAAGTTATTGGTCTATAATTTTTAGGGTAGCTTGCAGGTTTACTCAAGTAAGAGCAATGTTTTTCCTGTTATAAACCAGTGTGGTGTGTGTTCAGGGGGGTGCATATAAATAGTTCTTACTCATGGCTCAATCCTCATGCAAAGAAGTTAATACTTTAAGCCTCATGCAAAGAAATTAATACTTTAAGCCAAATGTTAGGTACTGGATCTGGGCCTGGGGTTTTCCAGTTAGAGGCTTTTCTCAACTTTATTTCAATCTCTCTGGCTGTTAATTCATCCCATTTCATATCCTCTACCTTTAAGCTTCTTACTCTTTCTTTTACTTCTTCTATCCATTTAGCATCTTTGTTATGTTCTACAGGATCTTCATACATACTTCTCCAAAATGTATCTACTTCCACTTTTTTTGGCGGTCTTTCAATTCCTTTTACCTTATTTCCCAATTCTCTATAAAAATGTTTTGGGTCATCAATAAATTGCTTATTTTGTGCTTTTCCCTTATATTTATCTTTGTATCTTCTAAGTTTTTCCTCTTGTTTTGAAATTTTTAGTTTATCTCCAATAGTGCATAATAAATCCTGGTCTGTTGTAATACTGCACATTACTTTTATCACATCTATCTTTTTTAGTATTTTTATTGATCTATTCCTTCTTCTATAATCAACAATGACATTTCTTGTCTTAGCTGCTTTATAGTTTTCTCTTTTCAATATTTCCATGATGATATTCGCTTTTGCCCCCTCTTTTCCCCCGCTACCATGTGTTCCTGTGGTAGAACTTTATCAGTTCTTAATTTAGCAGCACAGTAATATATTCTGTTTACTTCTATTATATCGCATGGATCTCTGTGGACAGTCCTAATTACTGTGTTAATTTGTTTTATCAAGCTTCTGACTTTTGGGGTTTTATTAACCTTCTGCAGTCTATTTATCTCATTGATCTTGATATGTCTGTCTTTGTCTTTTAAATCAAGCAACTCTTCTCTTAACTCATTTTCTTCCATACTGAGGGCACAACCTTTGTTTTCCATTTCCTGTAGGCATTATATAGAAAGTTCTATAGCATCTTCCTGTGGCACATTCTCTTTGATTTCATCCTGTGCCATCTGTTGTTCTGTCATATGGGAACTCACTGGCCTATCACTCCTCAACATTGACTGCATCAGAATTTCCACAGTTTCCTGTTCCTTTCCTTGCTGTCTAGCTTCAAATGAACATTTATACTAGTTTCCTGTGGAAGACTCCAAAATATCTTGATATGGCACCTGACCAATTGCTTTCTGTTCTAGTGGTTTCCCCTTAATTTGTATATCCATTGCTCTATCCTGTTGTGGTGCTTTCTGTATTCAATTTACTACACTGTTCCATAATCTCAGTTTCTATTTCTTTGACTTCTCCATTACTAATCTCTTTTTCTACTTTTCCTCTTAGTCTTCTTATTTTTTGTATTGTAAAGTTTTCCATATCCGGATTCCTTTTCCTATATTTTTCTTCAAATATCTTTGGTGCTGCTCTTTTTGTATTAGTTAGTTTTGCTTTCTCCTTTGCATAAATATTACACCACATTAAATCTCTTTTCCTTTCCCCTGTCCATATTTCTTCTTCACATGTTTCCTGATCTTCTTGCTTTTCCTTATTCTGGGGACTCACCCCATCATGTTGTGATGTAGGCTGTTTTAGACCTTCTACATCAAATCCTTCACTTCGCAGGCACTCCATAACTTCAGATTATATTTCTTTAACTTCTGCTTTACTAATTGTCTTTTCTACATTACATCTTTGTGCTATTAATCATTTTATTGTGAAATTTTCCATATCTGGATGCCTTTGCCTGTATTACTATTTGAATATCTTTGAGACTGCCTTCTCTATATTAATTAACTTGGCTTTCTCCTTTGCATAAATATTACACCATATCAAATCTCTCTTTCTTTCCCATGTCCATATTTCTTTTTTATATTTTTCAAATATCTCTAGGTTTTGTTGTTTATATTTTCTCATTTCCTCAGATACGTCTTTTTCCAAATAGATCAAAATTTCTTAATCTATAAACTGTTTTTCAAAAATCTGTTGTATTAATGAACACAATTTTTTTCTCTGAAGCTTCTAATAGGTTTTCCCATGGAAGTATTTTTCTTTCCTCTAATTTCTCTCTCTTAATCATTTTGTATATCTTGTGTCTGGAAATTCTCAGCTTTTTACATAATAGTAACAATACATAATTTCTTTCTTATCCTCAATAGTCCACTCTATTGTCTTTATGGCTCTTCTTTGGCCAACCATTTTTTTGTTGTTATTGTGGACTGCTACTTCCTTCTACAATGGGGGGGGGGCATCCTCCCCCTAGGCCTGGCCTAACCCCATTGTAGGATTGTTTCCGTATTTTTAGGATTCTACACTGTCATTTTTTTCCAGTCCTGGCACCAGTGCACCTACCAGGATTGGACACTTTTTTATCGTTGATCTTGTTCACCCAGCTATCTTATTTTTGATTTACTTCTGTCCATGATATATGCTATATAAATACAGTCTATATAACAGTGTCACCTTGGTGAGATTTTGTAAAAAAACAGGGTCCAACTCGCAAAGGTACTCACCAAGACTTGAGGATGAATTAAATTTCAGCACTACTACTCTCCTTTGCTTGCTGACTTTTCATCTCTCCATCAGGACCCCTCTCCATCAGGACCCCATAAGGTCCATAATGATTCTTTCCATGGCCTTCCAGATTGTCAAGCTTTGCTGTGAAAATGTTGTTAGCTGTGACTCACGGCAGCTGAGTTGTCAAGTGTCACACTCCCAAATGACTTT
Organism: Protopterus annectens; assembly: GCF_019279795.1. Taxonomy (NCBI): domain Eukaryota; kingdom Metazoa; phylum Chordata; order Ceratodontiformes; family Protopteridae; genus Protopterus; species Protopterus annectens. The sequence goes on along the minus strand of NC_056734.1, from coordinate 349,617,287 downwards.
TTTTGACCTTGTAGCTACATTTAATCTTTTTTTGATGTACCCATCCTTTCCCTAATCATAGACAAGCCTCAACCAAAAACTGTTTATGTAATGCAACAGATGCTGTGGTGAATCCCAGTAGAATGCAAGGAGCAATTTTGTGGAAAATGGTGTGTAAACAGAGTGCAAAAACAAACACAACCAGAAAACCAAGAAACTATTATGTAAATATTTTCTTTATATATGGCACACTTGGAGTTAAAATAAAGGGGAAGAAATACTACATGCATGTGAAGATACATCCAAATATACACCTCAGGTAATTTGTTTTTATTCAGGGCCAACCTGTAGCTCTGGGCCACACTATCTACATTACCTGATGTGTGGTCCTGATCATCTGTTATTAAGACTCATACTTAAATGCATTGTTTTAAGACTTTGATTTGGCCATATACCTAGAATCAAATATATAACCTAATTATACTGCCTTTTTGTGGTGATACATGTTTGAAATGAACCTATCCCTCTGCACATTCAAGTAATATAACAGATGACAAGTTAAATATGAGGCAAAATAATCAATATTTCATGAAAACTCAAACTGAAAAAGTTTTTGGCATACAACATATTGAATTATTGTTAACTGATGTTTTTATTTGTGTGTTGTTTTATAGGGAAGGAAAAGCACTTTCTGGTAAGAAAAACTTGGCATTCTTTTGAGGTTATCTTTTAAAATACAAACACTAGGAACAATAAACAAGAAAGTTAACTGTGGCTAGTACCTTCCCTGCCTTCCTGCTTGGTAATCCAGCACATTATGTAAATGATTCACTTTGGCTTCGGTTCAGCACTGTTTATCTCTTTTATTACAATAACTAGTATAAGAAAAAATTACATCTGTATCTAAGACATCTGCTCAGTATTCAGGACAATTCTGCAGCTTTTGTATAAAATATAGACTAGGTTGTTTTCATTTTCTCTCCTTGTTTAGAGAATTATGCACATGAACAGGTTGTGGGGACACTGGGAGGATAAACTTCCTTCAAGTTGAAATCAGTTGATTGTGGGGAATAATAGAGAATAGGGGATAAACTTCACAACACCCATGCAGATGGGATCTGGAAGTTCGACTGCAGAATCCTACACTAAGGCACTGTACGAGCACATCCACTCATGCATGAATCGTGCCATCCCAAATAGAACCAAGATGATCTTCTCCAGAAAAAGGAAGCCAGTTTGGTGGTCCTCTGCTATAAACAAACTATACAACAGAAGGAAGAAACTGTTGCAGAAAAGAGGAAAATCCCATATTGCAAAAAACTCCCTCCCCAGCCTCAATAAGAAACGGAGATCCCTCATAAAATCCTCAAAAGCTAGTTACGAAAATAAAATTGCCAAAGATTCCAAAGACAACCACAAGGCATTCTATAGTTATGTCGAGAATCTAAATGGCAATGCTCAGATCTGCTCTGAGCTACAACAGAATGGCATTAAATATACTGATCCCAAGGATATTGCCAATATCCTGGCAGATCGATTTAGTGTCAACTTCACCCCCCTCTCACCCCCTAAAGGGCCCATCTCAATACCAAAAGATTGCCAAATTCCGATAATCACAGCCACACAGGTAGAAATAGCACTCTCCAAAGCTAAGAATACAGCATCCACAGGACCAGATGACATCCCAGGCTGTATACTACATGAACTACAAAATGAACTGACACTCCACCTAAGTGTCCTGTTTAATCATAGCCTCACTTCAGGCTTCATGCCCACTGAGTGGTGCACAGCTACAGTTATCCCACTCCTCAAGGGAGGATTCGCCTTGGATCCCGGGAACTACCATCCCATCAGTCTGACAAGCCTGATCTGCAAGGGCATGGAACGCATTATCATGGAACTTATAAACAAAGACATTGGCAACCTTAAAACATTGGACCCCACCGAGTTTGGGTTTGTGAAGGGCCGATCTTGTCTCCTGAATCTGATTGACTTCTTTGAATCAGTCTCCAGAGCTGTGGACAAGGGTAAGGCGGTCCACACAGCCTATCTGGACCTCACCAAGGCCTTCAACACCATCCTGCACTCTGGAATCATAGATAAACTTACTAAGCTGGGCATAAATCCCTACGTCACTCGATGGGTTGCCAACTGGCTTACTGACAGAACCCAGACTGTAAAAGTAGCAGACTCCGAATCCAGCTCCAGACAAGTGACAAGTGGAGTACCTCAGGGTTCAGTCCTGGGACCACTCTTGTTTGGCATCTACTTCTCTGAAGTACAAGCCAACACTAAGGGACTCTGGTTAACAAAGTTTGCAGATGACTGCAAACTGGGAGCCATTATAGAATCCCCAAATGATGTGGATATTCTACAAAAGGGCCTTACAGAAACAGATGCCTGGTGCCAGAGCCATGGGCACAATTTTAATGCCAAGAAATGTATAGTTATCCCCTTTGGAAAAAAACATGTACCCATGAACTACCACATAGGTGGCAGGACACTAAACATCGAAAGTGTGATGAGAGACTTAGGGACACAAGTGGACAGTGGTCTCACTTTCAATAACCACATCGCCACAACAGTCAGGAAATCCTTCTATGTGGCACACCTCATCACTAAGGGATTTTCATCCAGAAAAAAAGAGGTCATTGTCCCACTGTACTCATCCCTCATTAGACCCATTATAGAGTATAATGCCCCATTTGGTATGTACCTCACAAGACATCTGCAACAGCTGGAAAGGCCACAGAAATACCTCACTAAAAGAATCACAGGCCTAAAGCAGATGCCATATGCTGACCATCTAAAAAAACTCCAGCTATACTCTGTGACATATCGTCTACTCAGAGGTAATCTCTGCTTAATATACAAGGCCATGTCAACCCTGAGCTGTTGGACATGCTCCACTTAAAGAAATCCCAATCCCTCAGAGCCACACGCTCCAGGGATCTAAACCTTATCATCACAATGAACAAAACATGCTGGAGGGATAGGTTCTTGACCCAGAGACTCCCCATACTCTGGAATAGACTGCCCATACATGTCAAGCAGAGCGCCTCATTGGCCCTCTTCAAAAGGAACCTTGATGATTGGATGGGAGATAGGAAATTCATCCCGGGGATCATGTCAGTCACCCTGCTAGACAGGGGCCCAGAGAAGTAAATATTGTGGGAAGAAATTTCCAGGGAATTGTTATGGCTAGGCTTGCATAGGCCTTAGGGCCGATAGCCTAGTACCAACCTATGAACCTATGAACCTAATTTACTTGATTAGCAGACAGCAATACAGATGACTAGTTCATTTGGTCAAAAAGTTCAAGTAACATCTAGGTTGTTACTTGAAGGAGAGAATTCCTTAACTGAGTTTTACTAGACATGATTTCAGAAGAGGGATACAACCACCTGTATGGAGCACATGGAAAGGAAACCCCACCACAGTAGCATTCATTTTGATAGTTTTATGAGGCAGTTTACAATAAATATTTTCAATCAGGGAAAGAATAAAAAACATTTTGCTGGTTGAGCTCCATGGACATATCTAGACCCAAAGCAGAAGGGTAAATGGAAATGCTTGCAGTTTGGAGAAAGGTAGAACACTAACGGTGGTTGATTGTAGGCACAACAAATCATGTACAGGTGTGAACATGTGCATAAGTTGGGAGGTTTCACAAAACATTGAGAGTAAGATACTATATAGCCAATGCTAGGAAGATAGAAGAAGACAATAACACCAAACAGAAGGAAGGGGACTGCAGTTTAGTTTAAGACTTATGCAGACAGAAGAGCTGAACAAGTGGCATGGAGGTGACGGGGGATATTTAATTTTTATGTAGGTGACAGTGTCAACAGGAAGGAAAGGAGACCGGTTATCCTGTATATGCACACATCACTGGGTGCTCAGTAGCAAGGGCTACCTAGCCTCACACCCACCACTCAATAGTTTGGGACCGTAATGTATTTTTTTAATGTTTTTGCAGGGGGGTTGTGTCCCCCTGCATCCCCCACACCCTGTGCAACTTAAATATATCAACTCTAAGATTGTACTACCTTTAGGAAAAGGGTAAACACACCTAGAAGAGAAGGACTTAGGCAAAGGTTATGCACAAGTAAGAAATCTTGAAGTAATGACCAGAAGTTTGTACAAAGTGGTAAAACATGAGGAGGTGATGGGGAGGCAGATGTACTGTTACAGCAGTTGGTATACATATAGTAGGACAGACTATGTTATGTGCAGGAAGGGTTTGAAAAAAGTTTTGTTTGTAGAGAATATACCAAATTTCATAATACCAGAACAAATTAAGCCTTATTCAAAGCATAAAAAATGGTGGAATTAACTCCAGGTGACTGGGCACATGGGAAAAACCATTCTGTGGGAATACAGTTGATGTGGTATAACAAACTGCACAAACAGAAAAGCGTTGCTGTTGGTGACTCACATAAATTGGGCAAGGAATGAGAATTACAGAAAGACTTAAGTAGCTGCAGGATTAGAGCTATGAGCAGGAATAGAATGAAGTAAGTGTCTGGAGATGTATATGAAAGGATCACAGGCTATTTATGCTGGGGCTGCCTAAATTTAAGCTTATGTCTGGGGATATAAAAATGAGGAAGCAGCTATTCAGCAGGTTAGTGGTCCTGCTTTTTCTTCCTTCACTATGATTTTGCAGCTGTTGGCTAATTTATTATTTTCTTGAAAGTCTGCACTCACATTTCAAGTATCATCATGGCCATGCACTTGCTAAAATTCAAGTAACAAAATCTAGGAAGCTGTATTTGCTTCTGACAGGCTGCAGATATAAAGCCAATGTGTATGTGGTGTGTTTGTGCGTATTTGCAATAAAACAGAAATGACTTTTACACTCTCCTAGGCTGTGAGTCTACATGAAAGACAAATAATGCTAGTGAGTGTTCTTTGAAATGATCAATGAATCAGCCACATCATATACTGGAAGCATTGAAGCAACAACTAAAGTTTTAAATAAATTCAGGCTTGGCTTACCTAGAGATGCCTGTGATGCAATGGCATCTGTTCTGGGAGTAGTAAACAACACTGATTTCTATTTTAGTAAGGAAAAGAAAACCAAGTGAGAAAAAGAAAAACACAGTAAAACCTTCATGTGTTTTATTCAGATTCTAAACTGAATAAACGAAAACCAGGACTAGTTGCTTCAGGCAGAACAAACAGATACTTTATTACGTGAGCGCTTTCGGGAAATTCAATGACTTCCCTTCCTCAGACAAAAGCATATGCTTGCAAGCTTCAATAAATAGCAAGCCTTAATGCATAAATTAAACAATCAAGTAATTAACAAAAATCAGACATTCTTTAAAGATAAATCAGTTAAAAAGCCAAATGTAAGCTTAAGAATTAAATACTACTCATAAAGCAGAACTTTAAAAAGGCACAAGCTATAATAAAAATAAATTAAAAAGTGCCAAGGACACCAACACTTACAAAATTGCTACATAGCAGAAAACAAATAAATCAACATAGAAAAGATAAAATTTAATTTAATCTAAACCTTTTTAGAAAAGGTGGGCAAAAAAAGACTAAATAAAAAACAAAAAACAAACAAAATATAAACAGAGCCACCAAAGGCATGTTTTTAATCTACCTTTTCAAGGCTAATCTTTTGAGACAGCATTTAATGGACACGGTCTCATTGAGACCAGGCATTAAATAAGATGCAGTCAAAACCTGCCATCTTAATTCTTTGATTTCAAGATTAATCTGCCAGGGCCCACCTCTATCATCCTTATTAATTTGGGTGAGAACTGAAAACTTAAAGAAATGGCCAGGGTGATCATTAATGTGCCTAGCTAGGGCATTCGTAAGGTCACATTTAGTGATTGCATAATAGTGCTCATATATGCGTTGCTTAAGCTTTCTCAGTTTTACCAATGTAAAGGCGTTGCAATCCTGACATAGAGCACAGTAAACTACTCCCATTGAGTCACAGGAAAAGTGACCTTGAATTTTAAACTGAACCCCCCCTAATGTTGACCTGATAGGCTAGGTTCAGGTGTATACATTGGTGACAACACCTGCATCTTACCATTCCTTTGGGCCTAAAACACTTACTTTTATTGGTGTATTGAAGTAAAGATTTCAAATTCAACCCTCTTCTAAAAGTGATAGTGGGTTGATCACCTAAAACCTTGGCTAAAAGAGGGTCTTCCATTAGTAAAGCCCAATTTTTCGCCAAGGTAGCCCTAATAAAGGAATGGTCAAGGTTGTAAGTGCAAAAGAACCTAATAACATTTTTATTTCTATTATTGTTTCTTAGGTCTTCCAATGGGGTAACTAGTTCTTCCATTTCAGACCCTTCTAACCCAAAAACTAGCAATAGTGGTTTATAAAATCAATTTTGCCGTTTATTAATAACCTCCATATCTAAAGATTGCACAAGTGGCAAGGGATATCCTCTCTTTATAAACATTCTTTCCAACAATTTACATTCCTCCAAAAAGTCGTCTTCCTCAGAAACCATCCTAGCAGCTCTAACAAGCTGCCCTTTAACGACCCGTCTCTTTTGGTGGTAGGGGTGACAACTTGAAAAATGGAGAAAGGCATTAGAGTAGGTGGGTTTCCTGAAGATGGAACTTTTAAACTTTTTGTTGACATAATCTTTTTGGATACATATGTCAAGAAAGCTGATGGAATCCAACCCAATACTATAAGTGAACTCCAAAAAGTCAGTTAAACTAGAAATAGATGCAATGAAGTCAGCAATAGCATCCTGTGGTCCTTTCCACAGGAAAAACATGTCGTCCTGATACCTAGTGTACCAGGCAACATTTTGCTTAAAAAGCGGATCTTCAAATAACTTTGTGGTCTCCCATTGAGCCATAATACAGTTGGCAAAACTGCCACCACAGGGGGAGCCCATTGCTACTCCTGACTTCTGAACAAAGATCTCCCTCAAAAATCATAAAGTTATTAGTAAGAACTAGTTCAAGTAGTGTTTCAACAACATAGATGGTATTGTTGTTAACATTTCTGACGTACAGGAAGTCCCTAACCCACTCTAAGCCTAAGTCGTGAGGGATCACTGTATAGAGGTCCCTCACATCGACAGTCAAAAAGATGTAATCATCTCTAAACAGGAAACTACTGAAAGCCCTTAAAAACCCCAAGAATCTTTACAGATTTGACTTTCTTTTTCTATAAGGGGCTTTAAGATGCTGTCAATGTATTTGGCACATCCATACGTGATAGACCCTTGCCCATCCACAATTGGTCTAAAAGGGGAGTCGGAAAGGCGTTTATGGATCTTAGGAATGCCGAAAAAAGAAGCTATTCTAGGGGCTGGCATGGAAAGAAATGCAAATAAATCAACATCAATAGCAGCTTCTATAAACAAGTCATCCAAGACCTGTTTAATTTTAGCATAAGCAGTATTCAATTCATTACGGCTAATCTTTTGATAGGCTGGATTTTCTAAATGTAATAACTTAGATGCAACATAGGTGTCATGATCCATACAAACTAAACCACCCCCTTTATCCGGCTTCATCATTCTTATTTTACAGTCCTTTAGAAGCCTGATAAAGTCCCGTTCATTGTCTTTTATATTAAACCCTCCTTTCTTCGTTCTAGACCCTCCTTGACAGAAGGTACGGAAATCCAATTCACAAATTTTTTCATATGCTGAAAGGACCGGGTGCAAGGGTGGGTTATAAACACTAGAAACCCGTAAAACCTCCTGAACTGATGAATTTACTCCCAAAAGTGAAGTGAGATTAAGTTTTCGAACAAACAATTTAAGGTCTATAATTGTGTTGACCAAGTTTAGGCCAGAGTCTGGCACAAAAGTTAGCCCCAAAGAAAAGACTCAATCATCTCCTTCGGAAACAAAAAGTCAGTGTAGTTGTACAAAAAGAAGTCACCAGTATCATTAACCTGAACAGTTGGGTTCAGGTGATTCTGTTGAACTACCTCCTCCTCTGATTCTTCCGTTTCCGAGATCGCCCCTGCTGGTTCGTGTTTCTCGGTTGATTGGCCTGATGGGTCTCCTGACCCCGAAAACCCTGTTGGACCATACCAGGGCTAGCATACCCTCTTGCTGATCAGAAAGAGAGTTAGAGGCATTATTGTGACCACGAGTGGCATTAGGGCCATTGTTATGACCACCCACACCATTGTTCAGCTGTTGATTATTAAAGTTACTCCTTATTCTTTCACTTCGCCTTAACCCTTGATCCTGAACCTGGAAGTTGGTGTTTTCTTCCAGATTCTCCCCCATCAGAAACCTCATCAATATTATGAAATGTTGTGTTTTGGTTAGCAAGGTTCACAAATGGGGGAGGGGGGTAGGCAGTTTTGGAGTTAAACTGCTGAACGTCCCTAGTAATTTTCTTTTTCTTCCCCGCTGCTAATTTGCAAATGGTAGCATCAATGCTGTTAAAAATTCTAAGATATTCAAATTTATATCGGGGGAAATCACAATTACTAAGGATGGCATGTACCATAACCTCCAATTCTTTAGTGTAGTTGGTCACTTGAGTTTTATATTCCTTAATTAACAGTCTCATAAACTCAAAGGCCTGTGCATTAAATAAATTAGTCAATTCAATGTGAAAGTCGGACTGATTGACAAGCCCAACAGGGTATCTCCATTGTCTCAGGCCCTTAGGCACAATCTGTTTATTCAAACACTCCTCAAGATACGAAATCTCAAGCTGTAGTTTCCTACAGCGAAACAATAAATAATCAAAAGAGTTAATAGTACCTGTCAAGGAAGTGTCCTGGTTTCTTTGGGGGGACTGTGTTCCTGCTCCATTGTTATCACCAAAAAAGTCAAAATTATTTAAGAACCTTCCCAAATTAGGAACAAAACCACCAGTGCCTTCCATTGGAAGCCCTGCAGCACTGTCATCCAGCACTCTAGGCAACAAACCTACTTCGCTAGAACTGCTGTTTTGCCCACCAGCAGCTCTCAGTGTTTGCCTAGGTCCTGGGCGTATCGCTTTGACTGCGACCTCGTAAGTCAGAATGAGGTTCCAAGTTATCCCTGGGAAGTCTGTCATTAGCGTTAAAAAGTAAAGCAACATTAGTTGTTGCTAAAGCTCCATTCTGAACAGGAGCAGCGTTAGTGTTGGTTCCAAATCTGGCAGAACCTGCCAGGTTTTCCACTTTCTGAGTCAGAGTATCAACTCGTCCCATAAGGACTTGCAGCAATGTAGTCAGGTCTCCGTTGGCATTCGCCTTGTCGGGAATATTGTCAGCTGCTTCAATTGTAGAAAATAGTGAGCCCTGAGAAACAACCTCATCCTGGTTGGCCATAACGACTCCACAAACAGACAAAGGCACGATGTAAACACACTAAACTGAATAAACGAAAACCAGGACTAGTTGCTTCAGGCAGAACAAACAGACACTTTATTACGTGAGCGCTTTCGGGAAATTCAATGACTTCCCTTCCTCAGACAAAAGCATATGCTTGCAAGCTTCAATAAATAGCAAGCCTTAATGCATAAATTAAACAATCAAGTAATTAACAAAAATCAGACATTCTTTAAAGATAAATCAGTTAAAAAGCCAAATGTAAGCTTAAGAATTAAATACTACCCATAAAGCAGAACTTTAAAAAGGCACAAGCTGTAATAAAAATAAATTAAAAAGTGCCAAGGACACGCCCAGGTTTGTTGCCTAGAGTGCTGGATGACAGTGCTGCAGGGTTTGTTGCCTAGAGTGCTGGATGACAGTGCTGCAGGGCTTCCAATGGAAGGCACTGGTGGTTTTGTTCCTAATTTGGGAAGGTTCTTAAATAATTTTGACTTTTTTGGTGATAACAATGGAGCAGGAACACAGTCCCCCCAAAGAAACCAGGACACTTCCTTGACAGGTACTATTAACTCTTTTGATTATTTATTGTTTCGCTGTAGGAAACTACAGCTTGAGATTTCAGATTGAGGAGTGTTTGAATAAACAGATTGTGCCTAAGGGCCTGAGACAATGGAGATACCCTGTTGGGCTTGTCAATCAGTCCGACTTTCACATTGAATTGATTAATTTATTTAATGCACAGGCCTTTGAGTTTATGAGACTGTTAATTAAGGAATATAAAATTCAAGTGACCAACTACACTAAAGAATTGGAGGTTATGGAACATGCCATCCTTAGTAATTGTGATTTCCCCCGATATAAATTTGAATATCTTAGAATTTTTAACAGCATTGATGCTACCATTTGCAAATTAGCAGCGGGGAAGAAAAAGAAAATTACTAGGGACGTTCAGCAGTTTAACTCCAAAACTGCCTACCCCCCCTCCCCCATTTGTGAACCTTGCTAACCAAAACACAACATTTCATAATATTGATGAGGTTTCTGATGGGGGAGAATCTGGAAGAGAAAACACCAACTTCCAGGTTCAGGATCAAGGGTTAAGGCGGAGTGAAAGAATAAGGAGTAACTTTAATAATCAACAGCTGAACAATGGTGTGGGTGGTCATAACAATAGCCCTAATGCCACTTGTGGTCACAATAATGCCTCTAACTCTCTTTCTGATCAGCAAGAGGGGTATGCTACCCCTGGTATGGTCCAACAGGGTTTTCGGGGTCAGGAGACCCATCAGGCCAATCAACCGAAACACGAACCAGCAGGGCGATCTCGAAACGGAAGAATCAGAGGAGGAGGTAGTTCATCAGAATCACCTGAACCCAACTGTTCAGGTTAATGATACTGGTGACTTCTTTTGTACAACTACACTGACTTTTTGTTTCAAGGAGATGATTGAGTTGTTTTCTTTGGGGCTAACTTTTGTGCCAGACTCTGGCCTAAACTTGGTCAACACAATTATAGACCTTAAATTGTTTGTTCAAAACTTAATCTCACTTCTCTTTGGGAGTAAATTCATCAGTTCAGGAGGTTTTACGGGTTTCTAGTGTTTATAACCCACCCTTGCACCGGTCCTTTCAGCATATGAAAAATTTGTGAATTGGATTTCCGCACCTTCTGTCAAGGAGGGTCTAGAATGAAGAAAGGAGGGTTTAATATAAAAGACAATGAACGGGACTTTATCAGGCTTCTAAAGGACTGTAAAATAAGAATGATGAAGCCGGATAAAGGGGGTGGTTTAGTTTGTATGGATCATGACACCTATGTTGCATCTATGTTATTACATTTAGAAAATCCAGCCTATCAAAAGATTAGCCGTAATGAATTGAATACTGCTTATGCTAAAATTAAACAGGTCTTGGATGACTTGTTTATAGAAGCTGCTATTGATGTTGATTTATTTGCATTTCTTTCCATGCCAGCCCCTAGAATAGCTTCTTTTTCGAATTCCTAAGATCCATAAACGCCTTTCACCCCCTTTAGACCAATTGTGGATGGGCGAGGGTCTATCATGTATGGATGTGCCAAGTACATTGATAGCATCTTAAAGCCCCTTATTGAAAAAGAAAGTCAAATCTGTAAAGATTCTTGGGGTTTCCTAAGGGCTTTCATTAGTTTCCTGTTTAGAGATGATTACATCTTTTGATTGTCGGTGAGGGACCTCTATACAGTGATCCCTCACGACTTAGGCTTAGAGTGGGTTAGGGACTTCCTGTACGTCTGAAATGTTAACAACAATACCATCTATGTTGTTGAAACACTACTTGAACTAGTTCTTACTAATAACTTTATGTTTTTTTGGGAGATCTTTTGTCCAGAAGTCAGGGGTAGCAATGGGCTCCCCCTGTGGTGACAGTTTTGCCAACTGTATTATGGCTCAATGGGAGACCACAAAGTTATTTGAAGATCCGCTTTTTAAGCAAAATGTTGCCTGGTACACTAGGTATCAGGACGACATGTTTTTCCTGTGGAAAGGACCACAGGATACTATTGCTGACTTCATTGCATCTATTTCTAGTTTAACTGACTTTTTGGAGTTCACTTATATTATTGGGTTGGATTCCATCAGCTTTCTTGACATATGTATCCATAAAGATTATGTCAACAAAAAGTTTAAAAGTTCCATCTTCAGGAAACCCACCTACTCTAATGCCTTTCTCCATTTTTCAAGTTGTCACCCCTACCACCAAAAGAGAGGGTGCGTAAAAGGGCAGCTTGTTAGAGCTGCTAGGATGGTTTCTGAGGAAGACGACTTTTTGGAGGAATGTAAATTGTTGGAAAGAATGTTTATAAAGAGAGGATATCCCTTGCCACTTGTGCAATCTTTAGAGATGGAGGTTATTAATAAACGGCAAAATGGATTTTATAAACCACTATTGCTAGTTTTTTGGGTTAGAAGGGTCTGAAATGGAAGAACTAGTTACCCCATTGGAAGACCTAAGAAACAATAATAGAAATAAAAATGTTATTAGGTTCTTTGCACTTACAACCTTGACCATTCCTTTATTAGGCTACCTTGGCTAAAAAATTGGGCTTTACTAATGGAAGACCCTCTTTTAGCCAAGGTTTAGGTGATCAACCCACTATCACTTTTAGAAGAGGGTTGAATTTGAAATCTTTACTTCAATACACCAATAAAAGTAAGTGTTTTAGGCCCAAAGGAATGGTAAGATGCGGGTGTTGTCACCTATGTAAACACCTGAACCTAGCCTATCAGGTCAACATTAGGGGGTTCAGTTTAAAATTCAAGGTCACTTTTCCTGTGACTCAATGGGAGTAGTTTACTGTGCTCTATGTCAGGATTGCAATGCCTTTTACATTGGTAAAACTGAGCGAAAGCTTAAGCAACGCATATATGAGCACTATTATGCAATCACTAAATGTGACCTTACGAATGCCCTAGCTAGGCACATTAATGATCACCCTGGCCATTTCTTTAAGTTTTCAGTTCTCACCCAAATTAATAAGGATGATAGAGGTGGGCCCTGGCAGATTAATCTTGAAATCAAGAATTAAGATGGCAGGTTTTGACTGCATCTTATTTAATGCCTGGTCTCAATGAGACCGTGTCCATTAAATGCTGTATCAAAAGATTAGCCTTGAAAAGGTAGATTAAAAACATGCCTTTGGTGGCTCTGTTTATATTTTGTTTGTTTTTTGTTTTTTATTTAGTCTTTTTTGCCCACCTTTTCTAAAAAGGTTTAGATTAAATTAAATTTTATCTTTTCTATGTTGATTTATTTGTTTTCTGCTATGTAGCAATTTTGTAAGTGTTGGTGTCCTTGGCACTTTTTAATTTATTTTTATTATAGCTTGTGCCTTTTTAAAGTTCTGCTTTATGGGTAGTATTTAATTCTTAAGCTTACATTTGGCTTTTTAACTGATTTATCTTTAAAGAATGTCTGATTTTTTTAAATTACTTGATTGTTTAATTTATGCATTAAGGCTTGCTATTTATTGAAGCTTGCAAGCATATGCTTTTGTCTGAGGAAGGGAAGTCATTGAATTTCCCGAAAGCGCTCATGTAATAAAGTGTCTGTTTGTTCTGCCTGAAGCAACTAGTCCTGGTTTTTGTTTATTCAGTTTAGTGTGTTTACATCGTGCCTTTGTCTGTTTGTTTATTCAGATTCTCTTTTGCTGCAAATCACTCGTCTGTGGTTTATAAGAATTGCTGTATGCAGATCAGATATACTTGGATTGGATCAACCTGGAGGTCATTGCCACTTGCATTAAGTATGTAAAATGAAGTGATTCAAAGGGTGCGATAAGAAAAGTAAAATACATATAATACCGAGAGTGGAATAAGCTCTGAACTATGACAAACTGCTTGACTGGTTGATTGAGTGATTGACTGATTTAAGGTTGGTACTTTGTGTGGATACCTTTTTGAACTTGGCAATGTTGGAAACAAATGAGTTGCCTTGACTGCATACAATAAATGGTTAAAATAAATCATATCTATATCTATATCTATATCCATATCCATATCCATATCCATATCCATATCCATATCCATATCTATATCCATGTCTATATCTATATCTATATCTATGTCTATATCTATATCTATATCTATATCTATATCTATATCTATATCTATATCTGTATCTATATCTATATCTATGTCTATATCTATATCTATATCTATGCATATGTTTATATCTGTATCTATATCTATATCTATATCTATGTCTATATCTATATCTATATCTATATCTATATCTATATCTATATCTATGTCTATATCTGTATCTATATCTATATCTATATCTATATCTATGTCTATGTCTATGTCTATGTCTGTATCTATATCTATGTCTATATCTATATCTATATCTATATCTATATCTATATCTATATCTATATCTATGTCTATGTCTGTATCTGTATCTGTATCTGTATCTGTATCTATATCTATGTCTATGTCTATATCTATATCTATATCTATATCCATATCTATATCTATGTCTATGTCTATGTCTATGTCTGTATCTATATATATGTCTATGTCTATGTCTATATCTATATCCATATCCATATCTATATCTATATCTATATATATATATATATATCTATGTCTATGTCTATATCTATATCTATGTCTATATCTATATCTATATCTTTATCTATATCTATGTCTGTATCTATGTCTATGTCTATATCTATATCTATATCTATATCTATATCTATATCTATATCTATATCTATATCTATGTCTATGTCTATGTCTATGTCTATATCTATATCTATATCTATATCTATATCTATATCTATGTCTATATATATATATATATATATATATATATATATATATCCATATCTATATCTATATCTATATCTATATCTATATCTATATCTATGTCTATGTCTATATCTATATCTATATCTATATCTATATCTATATCTATATCTATATCTATATCCATATCTATATCTATATCTATATCTATATCTATATCTATATCTATATCTATATCTATGTCTGTATCTATATCTATATCTATATCTATATCTATATCTATATCTATATCTATAGTCTATATCTATATCTATATCTATATCTATATCTATATCAATATCAATATCTATATCCATATCTATATCTATATCTGTATCTATATCTGCATCTATATATCTATATCTATATCTATATCTATATCTATATCTATATCCGTATCTGTATCTGTATCTATATCTATATCTATATCTATATCTATATCTATATCTATATCTATATCTATATCTATATCTATATCTATATCTATATCTATGTCTATATCTATATCTATATCTATGTCTATATCTGTATCTATATCTATATCTATATCTATATCTATATCTATGTCTATATCTATGTATATGTCTATATCTATATCTATGTCTATGTCTATATCTGTATCTATATCTATGTCTATATCTATATCTATATCTATATCAATATCTATATCTATATCTATATCTATATCTATATCTATATCTATATCTATGTCTATATCTATGTCTATGTCTATATATGTATCTATATCTATGTCTATATCTATATCTATATCTATATCTATATCTATATCTATATCAATATCTATATCTATATCTATATCTATATCTATATCTATATCTATATCTATATCTATGTCTATATCTATATCTATGTCTGTATCTGTATCTATATCTATGTCTATATCTATATCTATATCTGTATCTATATCTATGTCTATATCTATATCTATGTCTATATCTATATCTATGTCTATATCTATATCTATATCTATATCTATATCTATATCTATATCTATGTCTGTATCTGTATCTATATCTATATCTATATCTATATCTATATCTATATCTATATCTATATCTATGTCTATGTCTATATCTATATCTATATCTACCTGTATCTCTCTCTCTCTCTCTCTCTCTCTATATATATATATATATATAAATCTATATTTTACTCATTTTCATTTTGACTTGCTGAATCCCAGCAACTAATTTGTTTCCTTGACTGCAGCAGAGCAGAAATGCCTGCTAAAGCAGGTGAAGAAAGAATATTTGAGAAAAAAATGAAAAAAAAGGAAAAAGAAAAAAAAGAAAAGAAACAGCAGGTGCTGAACAGTTTGTTGAAAGTTTAGGATTATCAAGCAAAGAGTGAGGAGACTATTCCTAGCTATTACATATTCCAAATGAGACAAACCTTGGAAGGTAAAGATGGGAGAAGAGCTCATGAAAGGGAAATAATGTTTTGCAGTACAGTATTACTAAATACATGAAACTTTGGGAATAAGTAAACCTCTGCAAGTTCACACACAGAGACTCGTGTGTGTGTGTGTGTGTGTGTGTGTGTGTGTGCATATATGTGTGTGCATGCATGTGTGCAGCGTGTGACGTGCTTGTGTGCACGTGTGTGTGTGTGTGTGTGTGTGTGTGTGTGTGTGTGTGTGTGTGTGTGTGTATATGTGTGTGCATGCACGCTCGTGTGCGCACGTGTGCTTGTGTGCACGTGTGTGCGTGTATGTGTGTGTGTGTGTGTGTGTGTGTGTGTGTGTGTGTGTGTGTGTGTGTGTGTGTGTGTGTAAAGATGTTATGAGCTTACCACAGCCCAGGATGCCTAATATAATTATTTTGTATAAATTTGGTTTTGCTAGGTCATTTGTTTGATTTGTTTGGATCTTTTCCAAGTATAAGCTCTGCATTTGGAAGGTATTTTACATCTTTTGTCAATAGTTAATATTTTCTTAGGACTATTTTGAATTGTCAGCATTCTATGAATTTAAGAAAGAATGTTGATAGTCTATCGATTATTACTCGAATATCTTGCTCCTTTGTTCTTCTTTCGACTTTTCCCAGTTAGGGGTCGCCACAGCGGACCTCTGGCCCACTAATGATTGGCAGTAGATTTTTATGATGCCAAGGTGTCTGCCTGATGCCCAACCTTCAACGAAGGCACACCCATTCATGCATACCTTTCAAACTCCACTGGACCACGGGGAGGACATGCAGACTCCACACAGAAGGCGCTCTAGTCGAGAATCAAATGAGAGAACCTCCTGCTGTGAGGCGATTTTAGTTTTTCTAAATATATGTGGTTAATCTATTGATTTTGCTGTCCCCTGATTACATGAAAAAGCCTCTTAAATTGCTGTTGTTTTCTTAATTCTAGGGTTAATGCTTGAAGCAAGGTTAGAACATATAGGTGCTATTATCGCCTTTGGTGGGGATATGCTGGAGTGTATAAATCATATTTATGCTTTGTGCATTCTAAGTGAATGTGTGCCTAACTAAGCTGATGTTCGATTCCTGTGATACTCATCTGTGTCGAATCAACAAAGTTGCATTTAATGATGCAATACTTGACAAACTAAGTTAGACAGGCAAGTGCAGAAGTGAAGTTGAAGAGAATGGATAGAGGTGTGGGAAGGGAACAGGGGTGTCAACTGGAAGTGGGACTTCTTAGAGGACAGCAATGTCTAGGACAACAAGCAACTTTGTGGTTAGGAAGAGTTGTAAAACTTGAAGAATTTTATAATTGAGTTACAGGCAAACTTGACAGGGGAGTACAGGCTGATGTCACCAAGGCCTTTGACCTGGTCCTGTACAAGTGGCTGTAATGAAAACTGCAGGGATCGCACTAGGAGTGACAGTGAGGAACTGGACTATTGCACTGCTGGGGGAGTATGACACAAAGGTTTTGATATAAGAGATGGTATTGGGAAGAAGGAAAGAGACTAAAGGAATACTGCAAGATTAATTTCTTCATCCAGTGCTGTTCAGCATGCTTGTTTCAGATATATCTTAGGGAACAGATAACAGGAAAAATTATTTTGCTAAAGGCACAAAGATTGGTGCAGCAGAGATGGATAGGGAGAGAATCTGGAAAAAACTGACCACATGGCAGAAAGATGAAAGCTAAGGGTCAGTATAGACATGTGCAAAGTACAGTACCAGGGTAAGATTTACCCTGGTGGGAAGTGGTGACAGCAAAGCAAGAAAATAATCTTGGGGTGTTGCTTACACCCAGACTAGACATTCAGGGGCAGAATTAGAAGACCATGGCAGCAGCAAACAGAATACTTGGGTGTGTATTTTAGAAGATGGACACCAGAAACAAAGAAGTAACAGTCCTGCTATACCAAAGCTAAACTACTATTCAGAGAACCAGCCTACTCCCTATGGAATAGCCAGGATGAGGATATCATACTTATCCGGCATGATTTCAAGCATACAATAAGGTAGAAATGCTTTGTCATGCCTAGGTCTTGACATCTGGAACCATCTCCCCAAAGAAATTAAAACTCTGTCAGCACTGAAAGAATTTAGAAAATCACTGTGAAATTACCTGTGCAAATGCTTTAGTGATAATGTTTAACCTCACAAACTAGTCTGGCTAAAATGCACCATCAATATTGACTATAATCACCCTATGATGATTTATACCACTCAGCAGTGGTACCACCAAATCAAAATGGAAATGGAAATCTTAAGATGTTTTTGTCTTTCAGTATTTCTTATTAGGACTGCATTTCTTATTTTCTTATGTAATTTATGACTATCATTATTTTATAAAAAAAATGTATTTCCTTCTGTCAGTTATTTATTGTAGTACTGTATTATTATGCTCTGCCCAACTGCTCTTTGAGCCCATGTCATGTCTGAAAAGGGTCAGCAGACCAGCTCACCTACCCAGTCTAGAAATAGTGCTTACATACGTACATACATACATACATACACAGAGAAATAAACAAACAAACAAATATCAGGCCCAGTTCAGGCTACACCACAAGTACTGTATGCAGTTCTGGATGTTGTACATGAAGGCTGATATTAGGCTGTTGGAAGAAGTCTACATTAAAATGAACAAAGGGGTATGTGCGATGTGCAGGAAAGGTTATGATCTGGAACAAGACAGGTTGGAGCCCTTCACATTAGAGAGAAGACACAGGAGGCAGGCAGGGTGGGGGGCATGATAAGGGTACATATGATCATGTTAGGGATATGTGAGGAAATTACTCAAAAAAGTAAAGAGAGAGAAATGAGGAGAGGATGCAGATGTACCCCACTCTAGGGACGAACTACACTCTGTGAATTGGGAAAAGTACTTTTTTACAGATATTGTTGTGGATCCTTGGTTTGTCAAACTAGAATAGGCATTAAACATAAGACAATGGATAAATGGAGAAAAAAAAAGGAACAACAGAGAAAGGTCGAATGTTAAAAGCAATTAAAGATCAAACTACATTAAGCTATATGTCACTTCACCTTCTGCCATCAAAAAAATAAAGTGATGGTGTAAAACACAGGCTCAAAGAAATGATACTTCATGAGGAGGATGTGAGGATCTTGGAATCTATTTCTTAAGGCAGTGGTTATTGTAAATCATCAGAGGGGTACAAAGATACCTGGGACCAAGTAGTGAAAGGATGAAGCAAATAGAGGTCAGTGGTCATTTGCTATAGGCCTGCGTGCAACAGTCATATGGTCTCAGCAGACAATGGGCCTTTTCCATCTGCATCTTTGTATGTTGTTTCTTAAGAGTCCAGAAGGTGTATTTCTGTGTGTTGATGTAAGACATGAAGGCATTCTTATTGGGTCAGGGTATGATTTCAGCACTGAAGTATTAAACAAATTTTTACAAAAACATGCATTAATTCACAATTTCTGATGTTCACCTTACATTACTTTAAGTGGAAAAATGGAAAAAGTTCCCTAGGATTCAATAATGCCTACACTAAGTGTACAAAGCGTACACTGTTCTGTGTGAACAGACAACACAGACATAACTCACACTTTCTTCCTCCTAATTTTAGTTTTCCTACTGATATTCTTGCAGCTTTAAATATTGACAGGGATTTATAAAGGTTACCACAAAATGCAGACTACAGGTACACTTAGTGTTATCTTTTAGGGTGACTAGAAAGCACAAAAAATGTGATAAGAATTTTATTGAATACGTACCGTGTACACTAGTGTAGGCTTTATTGAATTTGGCCTCTGTATTTGCTGAATCTTGGTTACATAGAAATGGTTTCATTTAGCTCAACAGTCATATTTATTTTTGCTCTAGACTGGTGCCTTCTGTGCAAGCCCTAGTGTATGACTTCAGTGAGACGCCGTACAACAGTAGCACACTGGAACATGTGAATAACTCTATTGCTAACATGAAGTTCTAGAGAAGTCCTGACTTTGAGCACATTGCTTTGACAAAAAACAGTACAATGTATTTTGTTTACAAGAGGAATGAATGTACATTATTCAATACAGTATATAGTAAAACAAATACAGATTCACAAAAGCTCCAGAGACTCATAAGAATATTTCTCTGTTGCTGCTTGGATGGAAGGGAAGTGAAGCATAATAATAACAAAGTCATTTTCATTCACACATAATTTTTATTGCTAGTTGATTTTACAGACACAGACTAGGAACAGAGCTGTGATTTATTCCATTTTTTTCACATGAGCCTGAAGCTTGTGATACTATTGAAAGTTTATCAGCATATGCTGGGTTGCTTGGTGATAATAGCCTGTTTATCATTCCAGCTGGTTCTGGTTTTGCTGTTTCAGAAATGTCCTGTGCTGCAGACAAAGAACAATGTTATCTACAAATTACCACACTCCTTTAATATGTGTCTTTAAGTGTTATGACGTCCACACTGCAATAATTGCCATTGCTTGCCTGAGATATTATCATTGCCAAGGGATAGTGAACTACACTTCAGCTCCTCTCATCTTTAACAACTCTCACCCTGCAGGTATGGGAAAGAATTAGAGCCACAAGGAACTGCTTCAGATTTGTTGTCTTAATTAGCTGCTGCCAGTACAGATTAATTCCATCTGCAATATGTTACCACCTCTACTTCAGTTTGTCATGCTGAATTGGGGGATTAATGAGGGAGAGGACTGCTAGGTATCCCAGCTGTCTGAAAGTAGCCAACAGCAGACTCAGTGCAGATGGTATCAGTGTTCTCCATAAGTATCCCTGTAAGGGCAATGGCTTTCTTTTTTTCCTTATGTGAGCCAGCCATTTGCAGATAATGGTGCATTAAGAAAATACTCTATCTGCAATCCATACTGTAAGTGAAAAAAAACAAAGGAAACAAACAGCAACAAAAATGCATAGAAGCCAGGAGACAACCTGTGACCAAATAACCTTAGTTTTCATTGGTATGTATTAGGAATATTCAATAACTACAGGGACAATTTAATGTTATATGGCTCAGAGTAAGGCCAAGGGGCAACCGTTGGTCAGCAGATAACTAACTGATAATATATTGTAGCCACTCAAAATCTGTTTTATGACTTCAGCGTAGGTTTAAACTAGGCTACAACCAAGGACAAAAGATGAAATCAGATAATTCTCTCTTGGTGTCTTTAATGATAAAAGGAAGTGCATGTGATTTAATATGTTTTCCTGTAGCAAAAGTCCTGTTTGTAACAAAAATTAAATGAATTGCTGTAAAACAGCAAAGGCGGTGTGGTATAACAAAATAGGTGTTGCCTTATCACAGTAAAAGAAAGAGCTCTGGTTCAAGGTACACTTTAGTCAAAATTTAAGTTTGGAGCAGTAAATAAATTGTCATGTTGCAATTTGGAATTATTTTTCTTTTCATACATCATAAAGAACTGTTTCAAGATTTTGTGTTGAGTTTATTCCTTTGTGCACAGAAGATTTATTGTACTTTTACCATCTGCCTCACTCATATAAGGTACATGTGACGTACGTATTGCAAAGGGCATCTATGTTTTTCCATGTCTGTAGCATGGACCTGCGCACCCTCACACACACGCACACATATATAAATATGTCAATAATGTGTCAAAGTTTGTCAGTCAAGCTACTCTTTTCTTATATTTTATCAAACAACAGAATGGGCAAATAGTAGTGTTGGAAATAAACAAGTAGAATATGCCTTATTTCCTTACTGTGTGATTTCAGGTGTCTGTGTATGTAACTATATATATATATATATATATATATATATATATATATATATATATATATTTATACATTTTTTTCCCCACAAGGTTTAAAGGACACAATTTCCCAAGTTGGGGGGGTATGCAAGGGGGGCTTATCCACTGCAAGAAAGCTACAAAACACTTTCTTTCTTTCTTATCAAATTTGCAAATAGTAACAAAATGTTAGGTAGTTTCTTGTATTAATAGAAGTAAAATATCTGTAGTCTTCTAAACCATCAATATAAGCTAGAACAATATAATGATAAAATTATTTAGCACATAGTTCCACACTCCTGGCTAGGTGTAAGGAAGTAGGGGTGTAACATAAAGATCATAGCACAGGCTAGGAAATAGTTGTACTGAGGTGTTATCAGATTCCCATATCATAACCTTATAGTGAAATATAAGGGCTGCCCCAAACCTATCCTCTATGCTGAAACATTGCAATGTGGTTTCAGTACAGACAATGCAAAGGAATTTTATTACGTGTACATAGAGTAACTCAAATTAGTGCAAAGGCATATCAGGAATATTTAACTGGGACTATCTGAGGAATAGATGGGGCAAGATCTGCTTGCACAAGATGGTTACCAGAAGTTCATGGGACATGAAGCATGACATATACCTGAAGAATGGATGGTTGATTTAGATGGGGTATAGCATGGCTTCAGTATGTATTGAGAAAATCCACAGGACAAGAGAGTGTTTGGAGTGCAAAAACACACTTTGATAGGAGAGCTGTGTGGAACAGTAAGGGTACAGTGTTATAGTTAGGGTATAATGGTTAAAAAAGTTCATCATCCTGGGATGGAAGAGGAGATTGACACAGTGTGCCCAGCCAAACACCAAACATTTTGTACCAGAAAGATAATGAGGCAGTTCAGATTAGATGTGTAACAGAGTGGATGCCTAGGTCACAGAAGAGCCTGAATGAACATAGAGCATCAGTACCATGGGGTACCTCTACTGACTATATGAAACTAGTAAATGTGTAACAGTTCATTAAAAGAAAAGACAAAAAGATAGGGGAGGGAGAGAGAAAATGGTTATGGGAATATTGGAATAACCAAAAACTTTACCTGCCTTTTGCCAGACAGGAGTATTTACAAACAGCGAATGCTAAGGCCGGCTGTGGTACCCATTCCATACAGTAGGATCTCAATTTACCACAACACAATCTTATTTTTGACTGCTGTAGACTTAGCTGAACCACCCCACATCTGTATACTTATTACTGCTATGGGTGGTTGCATGCAAGCTAGTAAGGGGAAAGGTTAAACAACATGACACACCTGCATTCACAGGCAAGCTCCTCCGGTTTATGTTTGCCACAGAGACTGGTACACCATTTGCACCTATTACTTTAGAATCAGAGTGGGGACATCCTCCTGAAGGCTTGCATGCTTCCTTAACTTATTACGTGAAGAAGTGTTCATGCTTAATATCAGAACTGCTTACATCTAGGGAGATATGTTAAGCTCTAGGCAGCACCCTGTCTTGAATAAATTGCTTTGAATGTGTTATAGAAAAATAAGCATCAAAGTGCATGATTTTATTGATGTCAAAATGTTGCATGGCTTTAATGTTCTGTGTTAACAGATAAATTCAATATGAGGAATACACTCTGGGCCAGATTCAGGAAGGCTTACACAGAGTTCAAGAGTAGTGTAAGCCTCCGTGTAAGCCTCCTGATTCAGGAACAGCCCAAATCTCCGTGTAAGAGACAGCTAACACGTCTCTTACACGGACTGGGTGTGGAAATGCTCAATACCTCATTTGCAGCCAAAGATATGCAAATGAGGTATCTGAGCGATCCACGAAGCAGAAACCAGTCTGTGTAACGGACGTGTTAGCTGCAGAAATGTACTCAGCTGACAACTGAGTACATTTCTGCAAAATTAAAAACGGAGCTATGTCAGCTCCAAATAAAGGGTGCATATGTTGCATTAAGCATGCCAATGGCCAAATATGTGGCCATTGGCATGAAAAACTGTTGCAAAAATAAGTTATATAACTTTTTTTTTCCACAGGATTTTTGGGTTTAACTGCAGCGCACACCAGCAAATGGGGTGCGCTACCTAAAACTGAAAACCGAAGCTTATAAGCCCACAATTGTGGGATTTATGTATTACATTGAATGTCAATGGAGGGACTTGCAGACCAAAAACAATATGGCCTCCGTTTAGTGGTTGTCAAGGGGGGGAAGCTCCATGTAAGACATGTAACTAGTCATTACTAGGCAATCCTATGTAAATGAGGGTTACAATACTGAATCACACTGTCACATAGGTAATGAGCACTGTCTGAGTAGTGTAAGAGTTAGAGAAGGGGGAGGAACAGAGTAAGAGGTAGGTGACATCATGGGGGGGAATGATAGCAATAAATGTACCAGATTGGAGGGCAATGTAAGGTAACAGATGACCGACAGACATCAGGGAGGGAGGTGTGTCCCAACAGAACACTAGGAAAGTCAAGAAATTGAGGGTATACGCTATCCCTACACTCAAAGTTTCTTGAAATACGTGCATGCGCGCGTGTAAGGCAGGTTCAACATGTGGGAGCGTGTTGCAAACCGTTTACAATGGTTTGCGCGGGCGTGCACGTGTGTAAGGCAGTGTGCGCGCGTTTTAGCATGAATCAGCCTAGTTCACACCGTGTAAGGATGTGTGCGCACGTGTAACACCGTGTAGGGATGTGTGCGCGTGTTTAAGTGACTGTGAGCGTGTTTAAGCTGGTGTGCACATTGCTCCCCCTCAGGAAACAGAAAGGAAACAGGAAACAACTAAAATCCAGGGAAACTGCCAGAAGATACTACTGGAGTTAATTGGTGGAAACAATTAGAAGCAGGCAATTACACAGGCAGACTAGAAGCCCAACCCAGCACTTAAAACACTGCAAAGAGCAGTGCAGGCTGTTTCTCACAACAGATACTGCCAGAAACTAAGCTATCAGAATTGAAAACTGAAAAAAAGCTGAACTCAGAGCAGAAATGCTAGGGGCTGCCATAGCTATTATAATCAGGCATAGGCGAATTGCTGAGGGTGGTGACAATGCAGATGCTGACAGACAACACAGAGTGAGGAGAAAGAGAAGAGTATACAGGCCCAGGGTCACCTACCATGGGTTACATGAGCTGGAGATAGTAGAGCGCTACAGAGTGGACAGAGACCTTCTGCAGCAGATTGTTGAGCTGTGCAGGCCACATCTCACACGCAGAACCAACAGAGGGGAACCCATCCCAGTAGAAACCAAGGTATGTGTTGGCCTAAGAATACTAGCAACAGGTACCTTCCAGAGACCAACTGGTGATATGATGGGGATATCACAGGCATCAGCCTCCAGAGTACTGCACCAGTTCCTGGATGCCATGTCAGCACATGTCAGTGATCATATATATGTCCCTAATGACCGTGAGGTTGTGGCCAGCAATATGCGTCTCTTCCAGCAAATAGCGGAATACCCTGAGGTGCTGGGTGCAATAGACTGCACGCACATATGCATCAAAGCACCAGCCGGTGAGCGGGGTAGAGCCTACATTAACCGCAATGGATACCCCTCCATCAACTGCCAGGTCGTGTGTGATGCCCAGGGCATAATAATGAATGTGTGTGCTGGCTGCCCTGGGAGCTACCACGATTCCCATATCTGGCATCTGACGCAGCTGTACCAATCATTTGCCAATGAGGACTTCCCACACGGACACCTAGTGGGGGATGCAGGTTATGCACTTGAGCCGTGGCTGATGACACCCATCAGAAATGCACACACACCTGAACAGGAATGCCATAATGAGGCACACGCACAAACACGTAATATCATAGAGCGTGTGTTTGGGCTGCTCAAGTCACGGTTCTGGTGTCTGGACACATCTGGTGGAACCTTGCAGTACACACCAACTACATGTACCCAAATGATCATGATATGTGCTATGCTACATAATATGATCCTGCGGAAACAGCTGCAGCAGGACCAGCACAGGGCTGGGCCAAACATCCCCCCACCATTGCCAAGGCCACCACAGGCAGGGGGTGACTCGGAGGAGGAACAACCTGACCTTGTCTCAGTAGGCAGAAGGAGGCGTGCCCAGTATGCCCTGGCCTTGGCAAAGAGGCAACGCATAGCACATACGCTTGGTCAGTAGGAACACTGGGACTGATACCGCTCTGACTCACTCATACAGTAACAGGGATGCCTAACATGACACAACCTGCTTCCAAACATGTACAGGGAGTGTAGTATGTGTATCCGACAGAGGTGGCCCTGCAGCACCACCTGAGGCATGAATGCCATGTGTTAAGTAATGTGATATCATGTACCATATGCACACCTGAGGACCCCAACTAACATCCACCCTCAAGAATCATAAACCACAAAAACACAAACCCACCTCATGGGTACCACAACGGATAGGAACCTAGATGTAATGCTACCCAATGCCAGAAGTATAAACATCAAGATGTGTGCAGTGTAAACACACACAGTATAGAGAATGTAGATATCAGTGCTGTAATAGAAAACAGGGTCAAAGCCCACATCAGCACCCTGACACTACCAGGTCACACGTCATACAGTGAGGTACATGTGCAAAAACATGGAACAAGATACAAAATGAGGGTGACTAGCAATAAATAGCATGGATAACCACACACCCATGTTTGTACCACAACAAGAAGCAGCATGGAATAGCCATGGTCAAAAACCAATGGCTAAAACCGACTACTACTATATAGCTTGCTGCAGACCACTGTCCTAATAGCAGGAACTGCCCCAGGCCTATGTTCATAGGTTCATAGGTTCATACTAGGCTATCTGCCCTAGGGCATTAATAAGCCTAGCCCAGAGTTTTGTGGCTTCTGCCACCCCTTCAAGTTGATGGATAATATGCCCATTATTTTGCTGTGCCTCTGTCAAGCAGTGATACTGAGGTTATCCCTGGGGTATACCTGCAATCTCCCATCCATTGGTCAACATCTCACTTGAACAAAGCCAGTGAGGTGCTCAGCCTCACATGTACCAGGATGTTGTTCCACAGCATAGG
Organism: Protopterus annectens; assembly: GCF_019279795.1. Classification (NCBI taxonomy): domain Eukaryota; kingdom Metazoa; phylum Chordata; order Ceratodontiformes; family Protopteridae; genus Protopterus; species Protopterus annectens. The sequence goes on along the minus strand of NC_056734.1, from coordinate 349,590,475 downwards.
GACTCTCTGGGTGATGAATCTGTCCCTCCAGCACATCCTATTAATATCTGTGTTGAGGTTTAGGTCTCCTGCCCTTGTAGTTCTGATGGATGTAGAGGTCTTGAGGTGAAGCATGTTCAATAATTCTGGGTTGGACATAGCCTTGTATGTCAGGCACAGGTCACCTCTGAGCAGACGGTAAGTGACTGAATACAGCTGGAATTCCTTCAGTCGGGCAGCATAAGAAATATGTTTGAGACCCTTTCACCTCCTGTTGAAAAATTTGTGGGCCCATCCAATTGCCGCAGGTGTTGGGTCAGATACATTCTGAATGGGGCATTGTATGCAATCATTGGTCTGATGAGTGATGAGTACAGGGGAACAATGACCTCCCTTGATCTAGATGTGAATCCCTGCATGATGAGGTGGCCAATGTAGAAGGCCTTCCAAACTACCCTGGCAATGTGAGTGTCAAACAAAAGGTTACTGTCAACCTGGGTGCCCAGGTCCCTGATAACCTCCTCTGTGCTTAGAGGATTGCCACCTATATGGTAGCTTGGGGTCACCTTGCTTTTCCTGAAGGGTATGTCTGCACATGTTGTGCACTTTGACTTCAGGCCATGGCCCTGGCACCAGCTATCAGTTACTGTGAGTCCCTTCTGAAGGATATCCGTGTGTGATGCACTGTCCACCATGGTGCCCAGTGTGCAGTCATCTGCAAACATTGTCAGCCAAAGTCCTCCCATGTTGGCCTGTACTTCTGGGAAGTACATGACAAACAATGGGGGCCAAGGACTGAGCCCTGTGTGACACCACCTGTGACCAGCCTGGAGTCTAACATAGTGCCAGCAACTCTAACCCTGTGGGTCCCGTCCTTAAGCCAGTTTGCAACCCATCTTGTGACATATGGGTTTACATTTCAGTTGTTAGGGTTTTCCACAATACCTGGGTGGGGTATTGTGTTGAAAGTGTTTGCAAGGCCAAGGTAGGCTGTATGGACTGCCTTTCCCCAACAATGGCCTAAGTGACCAATTTGAAGATGTCAACCCAGTACAAAAGGCATGATCTGCCCCTGACCAAGCCAAAGGGATGGGTACAATGTCTGCATGTCCCCTATATCTTTGTTTATGAGCTCAATTATGATCCTCTCCATAGATTTGCAGACTACACTTGTTAAGCTTATGGGGCAGTAATTACCAGGGTCTGTAGAGGCACTGCCTTTGTGCAGATGTGTACAACTGGACCCTAACCAGGCTGTTGTGCACACTATGGAAATGTAAAGCGGTGATAGGACTAAAGCCCAGGATACTGACCACCACAGTGAAAGTACTGAAACACTACACTATACAGTGCTACAGTGTTAGGTCAGTATGAACGGATGTTGACAATTGTGTGCAAAGTATCCCATGCAAAACCTGCAGGCACAGTATACTCCCTGTTTTGTTCACACAAAAGCATTCGGACAGTAACTACACAACATGGCACAGAACACACAACCATAAACTGGAGGTATTTGTTGAAGGTCACACTCATCCACAAATGTGATGGGCTGCAGAGTTCAACATATGTAAAGCCCACACTGGGCATGCTCACACACTTAGATAAATGAGACATCTTTCACACAACATGCCATGGGAAGGCTGAACTGGGCATGCTCACACACTTGGTCCAAATGTTACTCCTAGCAACTGTGAAAACACACCAGAGGATGCTCATTCCCCTTTCTAGACACTGATCATGTAAGCACCCTATAAGTATATCGGAGAAAAGGAATCTCTCAGTAATCTGAATAGCGCGCTCTGCTAATGTGTCTGTCTGTAGTGTCATAACCTAGTTAGGTAGGGGTTTGAATCCAGCAGGTGGCAAGTGTGTGTGAAGGGGGGTAAGTGTGTATGAAAGAAACATCCCTTTTGGCAACTGGGAAAACACACCACAGGATGATCATTCCACTTTCTAAACTCTGATGATGTCAGCACCCTATAAGTATATCATGGGAAAGGAGCTCCCCCAGTAATGCAAATAGCGTGCTGTGCTAATGCGTCTGTCTCTAGTGTCATAACATAGTTAGGTAGGGGTTTGAATCCAGCAGGTGGCAAGTGTGTGTGAAGGGGGTAAGTGTGTATGAAAGAAACATCCCTTTTGGCAACTGGGAAAACACACCACAGGATGATCATTCCACTTTCTAAACTCTGATGATGTCAGCACCCTATAAGTATATCAGGGGAAAGGAAACCTCCCAGTAATGCGAATAGCGCACTGCGCTAATGCGTCCGTCTCTAGTGTCATAACCTTAGTTAGGTAGGGGTTTGACTCCAGCAAGTGTGTGTGAAGGGGGGTAAGTGTGTATGAAAGAAACATCCCTTTTGGCAACTGGGAAAATACACCACAGGATGATCATTCCACTTTCTAAACTCTGATGATGTCAGCACCCTATAAGTATATTAGGGGAAAGGAAGTCCCCCAGTAATGCAAATAGCGCGCTGTGCTAATACGTCCATCTCCAGTGTCATAACATAGTTAGGTAGGGGTTTGAATCCAGCAGTGGCAAGTGTGTGTGAAGGGGGGTAAGTGTGTGTGTATGAAAGAAACATCCCTTTTGGCAACTGGGAAAACACACCACAGGATGCACATACCCCTTTCTAAATGATATCACAATTATGTATGGCTTTTGATTACAGACATGCCACGTGTGTTTTGCACACACAGAATGCCCATGTGTGGGTTGTCACTCACAATAATGCATGACATTGATTAAACCAGTTATGGCAATGCACACATGATGTATGTGTGTACCAAATACACATATGTACCTGTGACCTTCAATAGTTACCATGTGTGATGCCTGCCACATGTGAATACATGGTATTTGCACAGAGTAACATTATGACCGTGGTCTTCTGTGCAGGTGCAGCATGTGGGATGTGTATATACAGTGTGAGATGTAGATGCTATCAGCCTAGTAGTGAGGGATGCACACCTGGTCTGGGGCATATAGTCTACATGTTGTTGATGTACAGGAGCTGCATGTTTTCACCTGTTGTGGGAGTGGTAAGACAGTATTCCATAGCAATGCAGTGACTGCATGCTAAGAACCATTCAGCTAGGGTGTTGTAGCTACACTAAGTCATTAGCATTCAGTAATTTGTCAGAATCCCTGGTGAGGGTCTGATGCCAACCAAGGTCAGGGGTCTACCAGCCTGTGTCACTTGCTCAGTGATCCCTTCCATGTTCCCTATCATGTATCCCAGTGAGGGACATCCCACATCAGCTGTGGTGGCATGGACAATGACTGAGTCATATGTGTCCATGCATCTGACTGACTTGTATGTTTGTGTTATGTGGTGAACCATAGTGCCCCATGAGCATATCACTGTGACCCACACCTTTTCCAGCCTGGTGAGCATTGTCTCACTGTACTGGACAATAAAAGTACCTAACACAACTGCGGCAGTAGTGTTGTATAGCTGTACAGACTGTGCTTGTTTGACACACAGGATTTGTGTGCTATGTGTTATGCGTGTAATGTATGCCTGTGTGCCAGCTGCAGAGATGTCGGCCAGTCATGCAGGATGCTATCCTTAGGCTTCACAACTGACCTGTTGTGTTTCCATGCTTGTATTGCTGTCCATGTAGGTCCACATCAGATTGGTATTGCTGTCACTGTAGTATTTCATGCCACCAGACAGGTTATGCCAGTACTGGGTTCAGAGTGCTTAGTCCACAGTTTGGCCATGTGTTTCCATCTCATACATGTGATGTACATCCATGGGTAGGGGATAGGGTTGACTGTGTACATGTGGCAGCTGTGACATTACTACATGACACACATATTCCACAACTGTACCATAGAGGTGACTGACAACTGACCTTTGCACATGCTACCATAGTATTGAGATTACATTGGTGATTAACAGCACATAGGGACAATGGTGATAAAGATACATAGGTCCATAGGTTCGTACAGGGATGTCTGCCCAGGGCATGTATCCACCTAGCCAGAATGTGTGTGCCTTTCAACATGCATTGTGAATCTGTCTTGCTATGCCCTTTTCCAAGGTTAGTATACTGTGCCTCTGTCTCACAGTGACACATAAGTGATACCCAGGGTAACCCTACAATGTCACATCCTGTCATTAATATCACTCTTGAAGATAGTCACTGAGTCAGTCTGCCTAACCTCTATTGGGATAATATTCAGGAATGAAGGGAGCCTCTGAGTTGTGAATGTGCCCCTCCAGCATGTCCTGTGTATATCACTCCTGAGGTTCAAGTATTTCCAGCGTGTATCCTGGTGGGATCTGGATATTCTGAGATGCAGCATGGCCATTAACTGAGGGTATGACCTGGCCTTCTATGTCAGGCACAGATTGCCTATGAAGAGGCAGTATGTCACTGAGTAGAGCTGCTGTTACTTTAACCAGTCAGTATGTGGCATCTGTTTGAGCCCTTTGATCCCTTGTCGAGGTACATATGTGGTATCTCCAGTTGCTGCAGGTGTCTGGTAAGGTGCATGCCGACAGGTTCATCATAGTCAATTATGGGCATGATGAGGGATGAGTAAAGGGGCACAATGTCCACCCTTGATCTACATGTGGATCCCATGATGATGTGGCCCATATAACATGCTTACCTAACCACTTTGTCCATGTTGTTGTCAAATGGTAGAATGCTATCAACCTGTGTACCCCAAGGTCCATAATTCCTTCGTCTGCACTTAATGGATTAACACATATGTGGTACGTTGTGGTCACTCTGTGTTTGACAAAGGGGATGACTATACACTTTCTGTCATTCACGTTGAGGCCATGGCTGTGGCACAAGTTGTGTGTTTGCAAGAGTCCCTTTTGGAGGGTGCGTGTGTTAGCTGGTGAGTTGATTATGGTATCCGGTTTGCAGTCACCTGCGACTTGCTGAGCCACAGTACTTCCATGTTGGCCTGTACCTATGATAAATATATAATGAAGATGACAGCTCCCAGGGCTGTGCCTTGTGGGACACCACTTGTACCAGGTTGGAGGCTGACATGGCTCCAGCAATTCTACCATGTGTGTTCTGCCCTTGAGCCACTGTGCAATACCCATAGTGACATAGGGGTTAATATGTACACTGGTGAGCTTCCTAGAATGCACAACTGGGGTATTGTATCCAAGGCTTATGCAAGGTTCAGGTAGGCTGTGTAGACCTCCTTCCCTTGACAGTGGCCTTGGTGACTGTTTCAAAGAAATCAAACTGGTTGGAGAGGCAGGATTTGCCATTGACAAAGCCAAACTGTGTATGGTGACATGTCTGTAGGTCCACAATATCTAGATATGTGAGGTTCATGATGATCCTTGCCATAGCTTTGCAGACAAAGCTAGTCAGACATATGGGTCGAGTAGTGTCCAGGATCCGTGAAGGCACCACCTGAATGTTGAGGGACCACTGTTGCTGTATGCCACTCTCTGGCCACATATCGTGTATTAAGGCTGGGATTGAACAGTGGTGTTATGTCTGGGTGTAGCTCTTCTCGTGGTTCATGTAGGACACAGCCTGGGACACTGTCTGGTCCCATTGATGCAGTGTTTATTGCTTTGGGAAGGGCATCTCTTACCTGAGCATCTGTGATGTCAGGGGCAGCACTGTGCCTTGAGACATGTTTGCCCTTTTGGTGTGGTGGGGGGAGAAGGCAGCATTGAACCTGCCCACTAGGATGATGGCAATGTCTGCATGTTTTGTATTTTGTGTGACATCTTGGATTACCTCTGAGCATATCTGGGTAGTACCACCCAGGTTACTAACATAACTACAGGCAGCCTTGTGATTATCCTCAGTGGCTTGTGGAACCCTCTCTCAAAGATGGCCTTAGACAATCATATGGGTGCCTGTAGTTGTCTTCCAATACTCATCAGTGGTGCCTTCACATTTTGGGAGGTTGTTGTATCATGTAGTGGCGTCATCCTTTTATTGTATAGTGTGTTTATGGCTGGTGTCCGGCACCCAGGACATCTGCCTTTGGAGAATTGGGTCATGCTTTCATATGTGGCTTCATGATCCATGCATTCCTGAATGTGTCCATAGAATGCCTTTATACCGGTATCTGCAGTCTGGTCCATATTGTCAACAGGCCTTGGGCCTTTGAAGGTTTCCACATCATTTATGAGGGTGTGAACTTGCTTGACATGAGCTGTTGACAGACGTGCCGCCCTCCAGACAGAGCAAGGTGAGGGTCACAGTTAGCTACTTGTCGGGTGATAGCATGTGCCACATAACACAGGCACACAGGTCACTCCACAGCAAGTACAGCTATGAGGCAGACATTGTCCATGCTGGTGCAAACAACCTGAGACGTACCTCCCTGGACCACATGGCAAGAGACACAGAGGAGCTCTTACAGCACCCTCTCAAACTCAGGACTCCCACACAGCCTTCATGCTGACACAGGACAGTTTAGATTACTCTGCAAACACCATCATACTGGGTGACGTCAGCTACCCAAACATAGACTGTGAACATTACACAAGCCACAATACCCAAGCTCTAGGGTTCCCATAGATCAGACATTCTTTGGCTATGGAACAGGTAACCAACCTTCCCACAAGAGGGGCAGATATACTAGACCTGATCATCACAACCATGAGTACAAACTGCGCACCACTGGGAGTATATCCCTCATTGTTGCAATCAAACCATATACTCATCACACTGGAGTACTGGATCCCCCACATATGCAAACCTCAAACACATCGATGTGTGTGTTGGAAATGTCCCTATTAGCAACTGTGACAGTACAGTACAGGATGCATATTCCCCTTTTGAAACACTGATGATGTCAGGACTGTATAACTATATTACCTGTAGTAAAGTCCTCCAGTAATTTGCATAGCGCGCTCTGCTAATGTGTCTTTCTCCAGTGTCATAACATAGTTAGGTAGGGGTTTGAATCCTGCAAAGGAATGTATGTGTGTTAGTATGAGTGGGGTTTATGTGTGTGCACTATGCTGGGAGGGTTAACTGCCTTTTGACAACTGGGAGAACACACTACAGGGTGCACATCCCTCCTCCTACACACAGATGATGTCAGCACCCTCTAAGTACAGCGTTAGTAAGGATTTCTCCAACTACTGCAAATAGCACACTCTGCTAATGTGTCTGTTTCTACTGTCATAACACAGTTAGGTATGGGTTTGAATCTTGCAAATGGAAGGTATGTGTTTTACTGTTGGTGGGGTTAGTGTGTGTGCACAATGATGGGGTGGGATGTGGCTTTTGCCACATGGGGCTATGCACTGCAGGGTGGTCATTACCCTTAACAAGCAGTGATGTTGATAGCACCCTATACAAACAAAACTACAAAAGAGAAGGTGGTGGTACCAATAACACATGTAAGGTAACACTTCTTCAAGTAATGTCCACAAAGCGGAGTAGGATAATCAAACAATTCTTTTATTCTATACAGACAACATGACAACAGACAACTGCCAGTACTCAGTATAGTGTTACATGCTACTGTAACACGCACATGTACCCAACTATACCTAGATAGTGCTCTGAAGCCTGAATGTGGCAAGTGTGTGGATGTGGGATGTGTCTGTGTGTGCATTTCCATATGGGAAACATGTTTGATGTGGCAATCAGGGTACTACAGTACCTGATGCACATTACATCTTTCAACCGATGAGGTTGCCTGCACCCTGTGAGTACAGGTAGAGAAGGGGACGCCAGTAGTAAACAACATAGTGCACTTCTCAAATGTGTACCTGTCATGTATCAACAGCTACTCATGTAGGGTGATAAATAATGGGAATGGCAGGTGAGTGTGTGCATGTGTGTGGGTAGCAGGGTGTGTATAAATGCATGTGTGACCAAACAGTTACATATAGCTGAATCTACGTAACAGCACAAGATGCGCATTGCCATAGTCAATGTTAGCATGTGATGGTGTGCAGCTGGTACACTTTGGTAAGTAGTATGGGTGCATATAACAATTGAGGACAGTCATACAGTTACTGCAGCAGGACTGCTGGGATATACACACAATTATACTGGAACAGTGAACAGTTACCAACATGTTACTACTTATACACATCTATGTAGTCACCCTGTGCATCAGCAACATGTTTACCTTTACCTGCACCGATGTTGTAGTATGCAGGAGGTGGCACAGTCTCATCATATGCACAGGGTGTGGGTTAGGTATGCCCAAGCCAGCCACTGGTAACACCAATTGACATGTGTGTGTATGTGTGTTTGTGAGGGGCAGCAGTACAGGGTGGACCGGTGTTGGTGCAGTGTGTGTGTGTATGTGTTTGCCCTAGGTGTTAGGTTTCTGCATGTGTGTAAGCACGCACACAGTCCCACATAATGGCTGCCATGTACAGGGTTTTGTGGACAGCCACAGACTGCACCTGTCAGGTCATCCAGATCAGTGTCTGTGCCGGACACGGTACCTGTGCCTGGCAGGGGTGCTACGGGCCGTATCCGGTACTAACCCAGACTGGGTACTGTCATCGGAAGCAGGGGTGTGTTGACTGGACACAGTTCCCTGTTGGGACTGTCCAGAGCCACGTGCACGTGGTCTCCTGGGGCGTCTTGATGACAGCACAGACCCAGCATTGCTGGGGCTGGTGCTGGCACTTGAGGTGCGAGTGGGCCTGTTGTCGTCCGCGGCCACTGCCAGCTGGTGCTGTTGCTGGCATATGGCCACGTCGACGTCACAAACGCACACCATTGCCCTGGCCCATGGACATCTGGTTGTGGAGCAGCTGTTCTATGCCCCCACAACGTCTGTCAACGACATCTGTGAAGTTATGGATAGCATTCGCAACGTCACGCATGCCATCTGTCATGGCTGTGCGACATGCTCTCAGCTCCCTCAGACCTTGTCTGGTGTACCTTTCCATACGTGCCTGTGCCTGCATGACAGTTCGAAACATAGTGGAGGTTGACATACCTCCTTGGGCACGTCGGCCAGAGGCAGTGCGCCACGGATGCCTCCACGAGAACCCATGGGCGACTGTCTGCGTGGTACCATTGGAGGCCCCTGCTCATGGCTGCCTTGTGGGGATGCATGTACCACAGGTACCACATTACCCTGATCTATGCCCACTGCAGACTGTCCATCACCTAGGGACAATGGTGACAAAGGATGTAACGGCAGGATGACTGTGCGCAGTGACGGGGTTGAAAGCTGTGTACTGTCAATTGGCTGACCAATGGTGGACCCAGACACACCTTCCTGCACCATTACAGACATTTCATCATCATCAGTACCTGGGGCACAAGATTCAGGTTCCCTGCTGCAGGTCACCAGAGCAGCACCAGAACCTACAGGAGGAAAACATGGAGCACAGATTACAGTCTCCATACATATTTGACAGAGATGCATTTCAATACTAATGCACACATTCAGAAATGGACACATGCACTCATGGACACTAACACACATGCACACTTGGGCACAGGCACGCTTGCACACATGCACACCCCACAGTAAACACACACATCAGTACCGTGTTACACTACTCAATCTACTACAACTGTATTACAGGTATTGTGAACACAGTCACCAGCAAGTCTACTACAGAGTTACACTACTCTTCCTAGTTTTAAAAATTGCTTTACAGATAATGTTAAAAAGACTCACCAGCATGTATGGCCTGCCTCGTTGCTAGATGGGAGGGACCTGGAAGTGTGAAGAGAGTAATGTCAGTGGGCACATGTGTGCCATTTGTTTTGCACATGATACAGTACAGTAGTACACTAGTTCCCTTATACACATCAGCTGCACATAATGTCTGTATATATATCATGATGACAGATACATACCACATGCACACCTTATGCGTGCATGAAGTAACAGTGTACAGAACAGTCATATGTACATACCAGGGGTTAACTCTAATCTCACCCTTACCTCTCTTCAAACGACACCTCAAACTGTACTTCCGAAACCACTGGCTTTGTTCTTCTTGGAGTACAGGCTAACGTCCCTCTCCCTACCCTCTCTTTACCTTTAACCCCTCATTGTGCATAGAAACTAGCTTCTACCCTGTTTCTTTCACCTTGATGTCCTTCTATGCTCTGACCTACTTCTCCCATCCCTTCCACATCCTCTTGACTGTCTTCCTTCTTTTTCTCACTTCCCTTCTTGACTCCTGCCTCTTCCATATCATTGTGTCTTTCATACTCCTTCTACTTCTCTACCCTTCTGAGCCCTAACTATTATGTATCTGGCTTTTGCCTTATTGCATAACCGTTATGCTTTAGGTAGGATTGCTTTTAAACCAACGGTACATTGTGTATGACTCTAAACTGTTTGAGTTCCTTACATGTATGTTGATTTAGTTAACAGGCTGGTGTACAATTCTATCATGTTGGCTGTCTGTATTAACAACTTGTCTGTCTGCCTTTATTACGTTATGTGTGGAGCTTTTCTCCACAGGCCTCTACTGAAAATGGACATATATCCAGCTAGACTATCTGGGTCAACAAATGTAAAAGTAATAACAATAAATGAATATGGCATCTTACCTGCACGCTCGGTGTCTTGCTGCTGTGTGGATCCAACCTCCATCATGATGCATGAGTGTTGCTGTTGTTGTTCTGGGGCTGGATCCACAATACTTAGCAGTAGCCCCTCCTGTCTGGTGAGGGGGATGTGTGGCCACCCCCCCACCTGTGGCAACCTGTTGCCTGCGGATATCTGCAGCACGCTGGCGGACATTTCTTATCAAATCACTGCAGTGATGTCTCACCTGCTCATATGTCCTATCATGCATGCCAACATCATTTATCCTGCTAACGAGGTTTTGCCACAGTGCAGACCTCTCCTGCTGATTCTGGGTGGTGCATGAGAACAGGATGGCATAGTCACGCACCAGGCTCTGGTGAATCACGTCATCCTCTGCAGCAGAATATGATGGGTTCCTTTTTGGAGCCATGTCAAGCTAGAAAGGTACACAAACAGGTTATCAGCATAGTATCTCAACAATACATGGTACACATTCTATACAGGGAGTATTAACTTCTACTTATTACTGCTTGGTTAAAACTTGATTACAGTGTAGCTATCATTCTATGTCATTTGTACTAAGCACTTGGCCTTCAGACCAGTTGTTTTACATTAGGGAGGTTGGTGGCAAGCACTGTGGTGGCAGGACACATATCTTTCATCCATTGAAGTTGGGAACTGCTGATTGAGGGCCCAGTGTACAAGTGTATTAGTTCTGGTATGGGCAGTTGGCCTTCAGGCCAGTTATTTAACATTAACAAGGTTTGTGGTCTGCACTCATGTGTGACAATAGGCTGTACTCTGCCATTCATAGCTGGGGACATCTGGTTTCAGGTTTATAGTGCCTGCATATCTGAGCTGTATCTTACTGACATTGCTACACCTTGTTTGCTGTAGCAACCACTACATCCAGGCCTCCTGGATCTACCTTTGTTTATATGCTTGTTATTTGTTAGCTTGTTATTTCACTGGTATGCTACTTCCACATAGTACACAGCTTGTCAACACGTCTGTGACTCACTACTGATATCTGCATTGCTTACTGTACGTATTTCCATGTTACACATGACAGCAAGTGACTGCTTCTCATTGTTGCATTTACTTAATTGTGACACATTGCACTTAGGTTACCTGGCACTTGCTCACTGACGCTTTTATATCAGTCAGCAGTTGTAGGTAATGTCAGTACACCCTCACTCCCCACTGGACCTTGTTTTCAATCATTAATTATTACAGAATTCAGAATAGTATTCTAGCATGTCCAGAGGTCAGTTGTCAGTTCCCTCCCAGTCCAGCTGGTGAGTGTGGTACTCAGAGACAATGTTGGAACAGATGCATGTACACAGACAACCCCTCCTCCTAACAACAAATTCAAACTCATGTGAGTGATGCAACCATATACCAAACTGGAGGCTAGGCTCTGTCTACTCAATACCGCCATAACCAGTCAGGTGGCCAAGGAGACCACACACTACACTTCCAGTCTCACATAGACCTACCACAACAGCGGACCTAACACATGATCACACATGAACATACTTGTAGGCTCGGACCACAGCTATGCCTATGCAGCAGAGACCTCCTAAGCAGACATCCATGCAACCACTACCACGGAAACGAACATGTGCAACACATATCACACAAAGCCAATGTGCTGAACACTCACAGCCATTAACAGTAAACAACACACCTCATACACCTGTACTTGGTGCCTCTATCATCAGGCACACTAACATCACGTTCACCAGGCTTAACGAGGTGTGGGTCATGGTGTGCAGCCTGTCGGCCACTATGACCTGCCACATAACACAAACACTCAGGTAACCCCAAGGCAAGTACAGGTATGACTCAGTCAATGTCCATGCTGGTGTGAATGGCCTGACACATTCCTCCCTGGACTACATGACATGAGACAGTACAGAGCTCTCTGAGCACGTAGCCCAAGACAGTTTGACCCTGACCTTGGGTAGCATCCTACCCTCACCTAGAACCATGCCACAATATCAAGGCACGATGATCCCTTCCAACAATTGACTGACATACTGGTGTCATTCACAGGTGTGCCAATGCCTGCCATCTTGGGGTGGTATGCTTTGCTAGGGACAGCTTGCACCTGTCACCCCTGTCCTATTGGAATCTGGCGGAGCCTCTTGCTACACCCATAGTGCCTGTATTAGGCAAGGCTCATAAGGCAAACCCACATCCATTTGTATCACAAAGGATGAGGAAGTAAGAGTGATGCTACTCAACACCAGAAGTCTAGACCTAAGGATGCATGCACTCGAAACCCTACTTAACATTCTGGACATCGATATCTGTGCAGTAACATGAACCTGTTTCAGGTTTCACAGGAGCACACCAGTACTACCAGTTTATATCTGTTACCATTCTTGTCGGCCCCAACACTTGAACAAAGGAGGGGGAGTATCAGTATTCAATGCAGATTCCCACGCCTCCACATTGGTGGCACAGTACAACATAGGTGTTAGGCCATTGAGTACAGAAGACGTAGTTGGGGACCTGGGGAAGAAACATGGTAGCAGTCTGTCATTTGTCAACCACATGGCCAATGTGGATTGGAAGACATGTTATATAGCCCAGCTAATCATGAGGGATTCACATGTATGGCAGGGGAGGTCATTGTGCCTCTTTACTCATCCATCATCAAGCCTATAATTGCATACAATGCACCGTTTGGGATGTACCTAACCAGACACCCACAGCAACTGGTACAGGACAACAGTACCTCATCAAGGGGATGCAATGGCTCACACAGATGTCATATGCTGCCCAGGTAAAGTAAATCCAGCTGGACTCAGTGGCTTACTGCCTGTTCAGAGGCAATCTGTGCGTGCCATATACAGCCATGTCCTACCCAGCAGTAATGAACATGCTGCACCTCAGGCAATCAGAGTCCCATACAGCCACATGCTCAGGAGAGCTGGACCTCAGCACTGACATACATGGACATGCTGGAGGGGCATATTCCTAACCGAGGGGCTCCCTTCACTCTGTAATGAGCTCACACTACAGGTTAGGCAGAGTCCCTCATTGACTCTCTTCCATAGGAATCTGGATGACTGGATGTAGATCATAGTTGTACCCCAGGTATCACTTCTATGTCACTGTTAGACAGAGGCACAGTATACTAACATCGGACAAGGGCATAGCAGCATAACTTGTAATTGGGTGGTGAAAGACAAACACATTCTACTAGGCTTACCAATGCCCTAGGGCAAATAGCCTAGTATGAACCTATGAACATGTGTGTACTGCTATAGTACTTCTGCCATATGTTGCATGTGTGTGTGTTGTGGGGGATGCACAGGTAATGGCCGGATACTTCTGCACAGGCGACACGTCTGACACATTTTGGGTGTTCATCCCTACATACAGTGGTCCCACACCAATGAGGAGGAACCTCTACTGACCCTGGGAACTACTGCATCATATGCAGAACTGGCCTTGTGTTCTAAGCTATGGAAGTGTTAAGTATGGGCAACATGTACAGCAATATTACATATGTTTATATTTCAGGACTATGTACACACAACCTATCTCATGGACATACCTATAGATAGTGAACTATGATACATTTGGAGGTGTCACAGTATACACAGGATTAACCTGCTACTTTGCATTACCTGTGTTTGTGGCAGCTGTTGCTGTGCCAGTGGTGCTTGTTGCTGCTTGCTCCTTGCTGCTTGCTGCTTGCTGTTTGCTGCTTGCTGCTGCTTTTGCTGCTGGCTGTCGTTATATTTGTTTGTTTCTCTCTCTCTGTCTCTCTCTCTCTTTCTCTGTAGGTTTTGTGCAATGAATGTATTGCATGAGTGTAGTGTGGGTACTCAATGCTTTTGTAGGTATCTGCATAGGTCCATGTGATGGCCTCTGCACCAATTGTAAGGCAGCATTTGCTAATTGCATGCAGCCAGGTGTGTACTGATTGCATGTCTCACTGTGATTTCAGGACACTGCTATAAAAGGGTGAGATAGGCGTTGCCCTTTCAGATTGTAGGGCGTGGACCATGCTGGTATGCTGTTGACAGTGTTCTGTGAGTGTGAAGGTTAGTACATCTCCCATGCTTCATGCTTCATGCTGTGTTGTAGATTCAGGTTGCTGCATTTCTCTTGCCTGTTCCCTGTAGTGAGTGTGTCTGCATACTGACACCTACAACTATATGTCATATGTATTGCTATATAAATATATATATATCTGTGTACATATACATACTTTCATATATGTACATTAGCTGACATTATTGGGTACAAGCTAACAATTAGCAGGGCTGTTTCTGTTAACACTACACTAGTATGGGGATCCAGTAATTGGGACTATAAAAGTCTGCCTGACATGCTTTGGGTAGTAGACATACTATATTGCCTTTATCTTCATTCCTACTATTACATGTTCCACTTATTTAGCACTATATTCCTGTATGAGAGTCATGGCTTAGTGGTAGGTCATACAGACTAGTGTTACAATGGTCTTGTGGTAGGGCCTACTAGTATGCTTATATTCTGCTTTTGACTTGAGTATAGGGCCTATCAATCAAAGTGCTGGAGGCACCTTTAAGCAGTTAAAGGGGTTGGTAGGTCTCACAGGAGCCAGGCTGTGTTGCCGATTCTGGTTGCTGCATTTATCTTCACTGTTTCCTGTAGTGAGTGTGTATGGATACTGACACCTACAACTATATTTCATATGTATTTATATATATTTATATATCTGTATGTGTAGATATACGTACCTTCATATATGTACATTACCTTACTTTATTATGTACAAGCTAACAAGTAGCAGGGCTGTTTCTGTTAACACTGACCTAGTATGGGAATCCAGTAATGTGGCCATTAAAACTCTGCCTGACATGCTTCAGATAGTACATCTCCTATATTGCTTTTATACTGATTTTTACTATTACATGTTATATTTATTTTAGCACTGTGCTCTTGTAAGGCAAGCATGGCTTAGTGGTAGGTCATACAGACTAATGTTACCAAGGTCCTGGGTTCGAGACTGACAGTGGGAATTTATTTTTCTTTGCAGACTTTCAAACTGAGTACAGGACCTGTCAATCAAAGTGCCATAAAGGCACTTTTAAGCACTTTAAACCAGGTCTGCGCTCGTTTGCGCGGAGGTAACTCATGCGCACTGGCAGTTAGCTTGTGGAGCGCCGCAAGCGGTGCGCTAGGGTAAACCTTAATTGGCTAGTGACACACATGTTCAGCTTAGCACAGCTAGTTGCCAACAGTTTCAGCCTGTTAAACCGGTGCTTAGCAACGGGCACGCAGTTTGCAGCTTTTTAAACACTACTCAGCTACGGGCAGTCTGTCTCACAGCAGCTTAGCTATGAGTACATTTCTGACTATTTTTATTATTGTTTTACTTCAAAATATATGCTCCATTTCATTGCATTTTACAAAAGGGAATACTTTTACATTTGTACAATGCTGTCAGGGGCTTTTAGTGCTTATTTACAAATAAAAAGGTTGTTGTGGGGCTCGAACCCTGCCTGCCTACTCTTAGGCCAGGAACTCTACCGGTAAGCTATTACTTCTTGGCTTACTTTGCATATTTAGTTTTTATATCCTTTTCCACTGACTGCTAACTGCAATTGCTAGTAGCACACCAGCGCACATGAGCACACAGTAGCAAACATTTACGGGTTTAAAAAAAAAAGGTTTTAATTTAATTTTATAACATCTCTTCACTTTATACACTGATGGTCTGTCGGGGCATGTGTTGTGTAGTGTGTTTATTCACATTTCCATGGCCTCTCTCGTGGCTGTTTACTTTCAGCCATTCTAGTCTTCGGGCGTGTCCGCTTGCAGGGCTTAGCCTACAGACACGCCCCCTACTCTCTTACACGGACCGTGTAAGAGTTGCTAGTGTGATTCAGCATGCCTCATGCACCTCATGCATATGCATGACATGCTGACATCACACCGTTTAACTGCAGCCTCAGTGTAAGAGTTATAACTCTTACACGGAGGCTTCCTGAATCTGGCCCTCTGTCTTTGTGTATTGCACTAAGAAAAAGCTGAAAGCAGCAGAAAACTTGAAAGGAGATGTTGCATAATTGTATTTTGAAAAATGTAGTTTCAACACACACAGACACACACACACACACACACACACACACACACACACACACACACACACACACACACACTCCTGCTCAGCTCCCATTTATAGACTGCTGAGCAAGGCACTTCTTCCCTGAAAATGGAACTTGACTGTTCTAGTGAAATACGTTTATCAAAATGCATAAAAAGAAAATAAGAATTAAATGAATGTTTACAATTTTCAACAAGTAGAGCTTGCAATTTGCTCCAATGACTACTATCTCCCTGTAGTGTGGTCGCTGCTATTTTACCTGTTACTATACTGATATGGCTAGTCTACTCAAGTCTTTCTGTACATTGATTTCTCTGCCCATATTTATTCCAAAAAAGGCATCCTCCTCTTGTGGTATGCTAATGATGTCTAGTAACACAACCACAGTACCCTGAAGTCTGGCTTGTAATATTTACTGTAGTATTAAAACCTTATATGATACTAAGCATTCTTGAGCCTTGCTGAAACAATTGCTTCTTTTCAGGGGAAATTTACATATCTCTCGTGATGTTTTAAATAACCATTTAAATAACTATTTATGTATTTTGCCAGTCTCCCTTCTGTCTTTGATCTCTAGGTAAGTGTTCCAGGGTCTTTATCTAATGTATCTCTGGGTAACCTACTGATGGATGAAGAGTGAATTCTCGAGCTTAAATTGCCTGAGGTTCAACCCACCCACCATAGGCCTTCCTCTACAGGAAATCAGTTGGTGAGCTGTGTGAAAAGTGACCCCCTTTTTGGAGGAATTTCCACCTTCTTCGAGTTGGTGCAACTACGGAGCAGGTATATATAAGTTTGAGGTGGTGGTGCTTGCCACCCACATGGGGGGAGTGCAGGGAGGCTTGCCCCCTGAATAAAAACACTTAAAATGTGTTTTTTGGCAATTTTTTGTCAGCGAATACAGTTTGAGGATTTCAGTCCTCAGTTCATTCACTTTTGTCCACTCATAGTGGAAAACTTGTTTCCATTATTATTTGAACTTTTCACCTCTGGTAAATAAGATCAGAGAATTATTGCAAGCCATATATTTTAGAGCCTAAACCAACTTTTATCCATGGTATATTGATAAGGTTTAAGAACATTGAAATGTGAGTTTATTTCAGAGTCTAGCCTGATTCTGTTCTTACTGATTTTATATAATTACATATTGTGAGCAATGCACTTAAGCAGAAACAGTGGCAAATCCCTTATCTATAATATCTTTTTGAAGTAATAGGATAATAAAGCATGAGGTAAAATAGCTGCTGCATTTATCACACTAGTAGAAAACAAAAGTTTATTTTGCAGTTTAGCTTCTCTTTGTCTCTGTGTGCAGCACTGTAGAATGTCTAACTTTATATAAGATGATGATGTTGGTGGATCATCAGGAGAATGATGTGTGCATACACTTTCAAAGTGAATAGGAGTAGCACAGCCAGTTAGAATAATGGGTTTCTTCAAGAATAACATCTAGCGTGTTGATGTTAGCATGCTGTCCTAACATAAAAGTCTTTCTATTTGCTGCAAACTTCTGAGTGAATGGAGATTTGGTGGCAGAAGCAAAATCTTCTGTACTGGCATAACTGTTTAGCAGTGACAGATCACAAATATGAGTTGCACAAGTGTAGACCATATTATAATAATACCAAATAAGCATCTTTAAAATCTGAAATAACCTTGACACTTCAAATTTTCTTTTTATAGCAGCATGACAGCAAATTAAAGTAATCCATTCCTGTTTTTACTCTGCAAGCGTATAATCACCTTAATTTAGTAATCAAAAAGTAAAATAATAATTAAGCTTTATCACCTACTTGTGACTAATATTATTTAAAATTGTCTTTATCAGATTTGCTGTTATTTATAAAATTTGGATGAGAACAGCAGCATCCTCTATGTAATCAGCCTTTTCCTCCTGACACTAATTTATAACACTCTTTTTTTGTCTGTTAAGAGTCTTATCTTAGTTCTATGGGCATTATATTTGTGTAATTCATGTATTATTTGAAAACACAAATATTAAACAGCAGGAAACAGGAACATTGTTTGTAATGGGACCTGCCTCAAAGATATGTGTCTTTCCCTTTGATAGCTCTCAGATCAGGTTCCTATTATGAAATCGAAGAGGCTGTACATTGAATGGCTTTAACAGCTAAAATGCCATTCAACTATGTGCTTTTTGTGAGATCATCACAGTACAATGAAGATCGGAATACTTACCCTTTCCTCACTGTAATGTGATCTCGGACTTGGTATATATAATTAGTGGAGGGAATAGCGACTTTGAGGTCCGGCATTTTTGGCCTTTAAGCAGTTCGATGTTCAGTGTCTTCGGTGTTGTAATATAGACCCCCTCAGATCAAGATGCCATTGTTTTCAACTGTTTGAAGAACAGGAAAATTGCAGTAACCAATACAAATAAAAATAGAGTTTAATGGATTTCTTGCATCATTTCCTCGGGAATCTGTCATGGTCAATAATCAGTAAATAGCACTGTTTCACTTTATATTCCCAATGTCAAGTAGTGACAGTTTGCTTTGTTCTATATACTTAGTACTTAGAAATGTTTATGTTGACTTGTGCTTGTGCATGCGCAGCATGCTGCATTGCTAGGTGAATATATGTAACAGCACAGTACAAAAATGAATAAAAGATCTATATGATCTGGTGGCACATAAGGGCAATATTGAAGCATTACAGTATGAATTTTAGCAAGAACATCTGCATATCATTTGATACATGTTAATGAGGAACTGTGAGAAAGTGAAGGCAAAATCACCAGCCAGTTCTTCCCTGTAGATAATCCCTTCTCTTATGCTGCTAAAAGTACATTCTTATACAATCACAGTACATGCACCTCACCAAGTGTTTCAGTTAATGAACAGCTCCCTGTAGCTTAACATTTCATTTTTCTTCATTATTCCTTCCCTATGCTACGACCACTGTCACTATTGGGTGGATAGATTACTGATGTCAGTTCCTTCTTTGGAAAGTCCCAATCACTTTTTTCCTGCTGTTTAGTTTTTATATGGTTGCAGCTGTCCACACAGTTGAACTTGAAAGCTGTTTTTTTCTGTGATGCATATGGCCCTGGACAGTTGAACTTATTTTCCAACTTTCAAGTCATTAAGGAATTCATAGGTAGGTTTACCCTGCCGAAAATGCTGATGAGCTGAGATGTTTTATGGACAGTGACCATCTGAACATCTGCTACTATGGTATGTTTACTTGCACAACTGTAGTATGTTTATCTTTAGATAAGTACTGCAGTACCCTTAGCTAAATGAGCAGACTACCATAGCTTACAATGACTAGGAGGAAGAATTTTGAGGATCCAGAAGTCCAAAAAGAATGGTCCTTGCAGACCCTACTCTACATCAGGAAAGGGAATCTAGTTTGTTGGGCTTTGTAAAGGTATATATAAAGGACCAAATTGCTGCTACTGGAATACTTCTAGAGTCTATAAATTTCCAAAAAAAAAATAGTGATGAAGCCAAGGCCCTGCTAGAGTAGGCCCTGACCCTGCCTATAAGTGCCTCATGGTGGCTATACAAAAGGAAATAGCATGTGACAACCATAATCTACTTTGACACAGGTTGTCATTTTTTTCTTACCTTCACAAGAAATGAATGACTGATTAGAGCTTCCAGTGGTTTTAGTTCTATTAAAATAATATCGGAGTTATAAATGTACATGCAGAGTATGAAGAATCCTTTCTTCTTCATTTTTATGGTCTGGGAAAAAGTTAGATAGATGAATAGCTTGGCTCAAAGTAAACTTAGTTTTAACTTTAGGCATAAAAAAGGAGGATTAGTTCTCAAGGAAACCCTGTCTTTCTGGAAAATGAGATACAATTGATCCACCATGAGAGTGTGCAACTCAGCACTCTTCTTGTAGACGTTTTTTCCATATTATGAATCTCATATCAGCCTAATGGGTTGGTTAAAATGCAGAGAGAGTTAATTTTTCCAAAATAAAGTTGAGATTCCAAGGAGGAGCCTCCCACTTTCTAGGTGGCCTGGTATACAACATCCATTTTAAAAACATTTTAACTTGGGAATACATTGGAAGGAGTGGATCCATGGGAAGTTATCTTGAAATGGCCAACAAATGTACTTTGATAGAGAAGTAAGAAAGGCCAGAGGATAATAGCTCACACAAATATTGTAGAACCAGAAATACTAGCCTTAAAAGGGACCTGGCTCTTGTCATGGCAACAACTAGAAAATCCTTTCTATTTAGTAATATATGTTTTCCAGGATGCAGGGCAACTGAGTTGATGTTTCAGGATGCAGCACAGACAACTCAATGTTTGCAGTGAGACAGATTGTTGAAAAGGAACTAGACATGAAGATAGAGTCCAACTCAGCATTTCTACTCTTTGAGAAAGCATATGACAAGGTCCCAGGAAAGCTGATTTGGGAAGTCCTGCTGTGATTTGAAGTCTTAGAAACATTGGTAGAATTAGTTCAGGCTATGCTCGAGGACCCAATGACTCAAGTACGAACAGTGTTTGGTCTCACAGAAGAGTTTCCAGTGGAAGTGGCTGTGCATCAGGGATCAGTTCTGAGCCCACTGCTGTTCCTGCTAATGGTAATGCACTACATTAGCAAACACTTTGATGGGACAGATAGCAAACACTTTGGGGGGACAGATCAGCAAAGTTGCTGTATGCAGACAATGTGGCATTACATGCAGACTCTGACCAAGACTTTCAGGAAAGGATAGGGGAATGGAATTCAAAACTGAAGGTACATGGGTTGAAACTGAATACAGATAAGACAGTTGTACTAACAGTAAATAAGGTAAATCAGAAGCTGAGAATTGAGATAGAAGGGAACGGATTCCTATCAGGAAATCGAACAGGCTGAAGAGCGAATGGCTTTAACATTGTAAATGCTGTTCATCAATGTGTTTTTATGTGAGATCGCAGTACAGTGAAGATTAGAAAATTTGCCCTTTCCTCACTGTAGTGCAACCTCGGAGATGGTATATATGATTATCGAGAGGTGTGGGGGTGCAGCCCCCCACAAGAATGACTTCAAGTTATGGCATTTTTGATGTTTAAGCCATTCACTCTCTGGTCTTTTCAATCTCATAATATAGACCTAAGGGAAAACAGTGGACCAGGTTAACTGCTTCAAGTATCTAGGAGGGGTGGTTGAGGAGAAAGGAAGTCTGAATGAGGAGGACAAAGCTAGGATCAGAGAGGCTGCAGCCAACTGGGACAGAGTGCCAGGGGTAGTGTATGCAGAAGAATGCCAAAGAAACTGAAAAAAAAGGTGTATAAAACAGTGGTGAGACTAGTACTCCTGTATGGTACAAAGAAATTGGGCAGTAAAGGTAGAGCAATTGAGAAAACTAGAGGTGACAGAGAGGAAGTGCCTCAGGTGTGTAGTAGTATGCGCACTGTGGTACCGATGAAGAAATGAGGACATCAGAGCAGAAGCCATATAAACTCCTATTGCAGAGAATGTCAAAGAGAACAAATTATGGTGGTTCATGCACATGTGTAGAAAAGCAGATGATAATCTGGTGAAGAAAATTTGTGACAGATAGGAAGAAGGCAAGAAGAAGCAAGGGCATCCATCACAAAGGTGGCTGGATTGTGTGAGAGAAGACCTGTGACAGTCAGGCTTGACTGTGGAATAAGGTAGGAGAGTAGCACTGAATCAAGAGAGATGGCAAGAGTTGGCATGACACCCCAACCCCATATACAAAATGGGGAAAAAGGGGTTGTTGAGGATAAAGACATTCTTATGTTACCAGTTTCTTTACCTCCAATAATACCTGCTGCACATCCTCAGAAGATAGATACTTAAAAGGTAAGAAAACTCTATCATCTGGGTAGTCAGTTGAAGTTGTTTCAGGTTGGGATGTGTCAAACAACCTGTCTTGTGTGAGTAGGTCCATTCTGTGTTCGAAAGCTTGTGGTAATTGCCCATGGCCATTTCCAAAAGAAGGACGAACCACTGTTGCCTGGTCCAGAAAGAAATCACCACAATGATCTTTGTAGAGATCTTCTGAATCTTTAGAATTACCCAGGATATTCGTGAAAAGTGTGGAAAAGCATGCCAGAATATTCCTGCCCTAGAAAATGAAAATGCCTCTGTTTTTCAGGCCTGTTTGTAAGGAGTCCTGGAGCAGAATGATGCCAGTTGTTTGTTTTGAATGGAGGTGAACAGATCTGAGGTACTCCCCACAGCTCACTCAATTTCTGGAAAACCGCACGATTCAATTCCTATTCATGATGGTCTGTCCTGATCCTACTCAGCTTTGTCTGACACAAAATTTTGCCATGATATGATGTTAGATGTCTGTAGAAGGTTTCATTTTATAATTTTGAAATACTAAAATACAGCATTTTAGTATCTCGAGAAAATAAAGCCAAAAGTGCAGTTACGCGAAACTGCATAATATTGAATGCGGAAATGTTGAATCCGCGGTTGTGTAGGAGCATTCGTGATGTTTGGTACAGTTTGTGGATTTAGCTGGGGATTCAGGTAAGTGGTATTTTTGTAAGGGTATTGAGTAGGGATTTTAGTGTGTGTGAGTGTGTGTAGTGGTGGGTTTTATGTGTTTGTGTGTTTAGTGTGACCTCGGCGTTAGTATATATAAGTAGCGGGGGTGTGGGGGGTGCAGCAGGGTAGGTGTGTTTGTTATGTTTTGTTTATGTGTGTTATTTTGTTTGTTGTAGTGTAATTAGGTAGTGTATTTGTTCTTGTTTGTGTGGTGGTGTGTGTATGTGTATGATCGTGATTTTGAATTTCGCGGTTCTGGGTTGTCTTTTTTTAAGTTTCGGCTTTATAGCCTCACGATATTAAAATTCTGTATTTTAGTATTTCGAGATTATAAAGTGAATCCCTGTGGAATTATTGTGCTGAAAAGCTATATATTAGCTCCATGACCATGGCTAATCTGCACATAGGCTAACAGCTGGTTCTCCTCCGTTTGTTTATGTACCACATCACAATGGTGTTGTCTGTAATCACTTGTAACAGTCCAGGGGAACATAGATGATAAAGACAATTGAGAGCATTTATAACTGCAAATATCTCTTTTACATTCATGTGTTTTGCTCTATTCGTTTGTTCCAAAGACCATGCACATTTACTCCCAGAGACACCACTCCCCAAGCAAAGTCTGAAGTGTCTGCAGTTACAGACTGTGCTGGAGCATGAAGGGAAATGAGAACTGGATTCTAAATTCCAGTATTGGAATCTGGAATATCACAGGATGTCACTGTTGGGACCATACACATTTTAGGTACCATTGAATTCTCAGATGAAATCTGGTGAAAGAAATCATGACAATTATGCCTGCCATGTATTCTAGTATCAAAAGAAATTCCCTTGCTGAAGCTTTGGACTGAGTGGTAAAACACAGGAAAACATTGACATACAAGTCTACTATTTCCTATGGAGGAAAAGCTCTTGGAATTGAGATATCCAGGAGACACCCCTGGAAATAATCCAAGTGTTCTCTTGAAACTGCAGTCTTTGGAAAAGATCTCTCACCCAAGTGAGAGATTCCTGACACTTTGAAAAAGATTCTGCAAAGATAATTAAGTTGTTTAAGTAATGAAAATGTGAATATCTTGCAGTCTGCAATATACTATGATTGGATATAGACACTTTCTTAATACCTTTGGAACAGTGGTGTAATACATAAAACTGAAAGGGCAATCCAAACACAGAAAACCTTAAGAAATGTTTGAATTCTGAGGCTATAAGAATGGGATAATAAGCAGATTTTAAATATAGAGCTACTAAGATACTTAAAGGGGAATTCAGACGTGACAGGTCATGAAGGGGTATCCAAAAACAGCAGTCAAGGGAATCCATCTACTACAAACCCAATGGTTCATCACACCAATCACCTCAAATGCAATAAAATAGAGCCAATATTAAGATCTAAAAAGCAAGATTTATTGAAACTGTTGAGTACTTATAAAAGTTTAAAAGAACATGTGCTTTTATCCCAAATAACACTCGGGATTTCCTCTGAACAACTATGAATCAACTACAAGAACTTCATTTACATAGCTAATTTGCCTTGTCACATGATTGCAATTAGCCTGTACTATTTTTATTATATATAACGTTTTTACACCTAAACACTTTTGCCATAAACATCAAAACTTTGTTTTCCCTTTTAATAAACAATGAATAAAATTCATACTTTGTTTATTGATGAGCTATAAATTTTAAGTGAAAATAAAAATAAAAATGTGTTGTCTCCTCTTACACTCAATCACTACTTTCCTTCAACAAGCAACGCCTGCAGTCATTATACCTGACCTTGATATTGCAGGAGCTCTGCTACATGGCCCTACACCTGCAAGTTTACTGAGAATTTTGTCAGTGTTTAATGTAAGCATGTTTATCATGAAGAACCTTTCTACGTATTAACTTTGATCAGTTAAATACATGCCTGCTTTGTGATTGAAAGTCTCTGTGAAATAGTCTGTGCAATCTAAGGACCTCTTACTCAGTTTGCTACTGTCCAATTTTGCTTGACCAGTAGACTTTTCTGCATATGCCAATTACTTAATTTAATGAAATGACAGACAACCCATTTTACTTGTATCTCTTTTTTAATTGCTTTGTTCTGGCTATAAACTGATTGCTCTCAGTTGTAAATTGACCTGAGGGTGGGATCATCTTCCAGTCTACATGACTAGACATCTCACATATCCAGTTAAACAGCATATTCATAAAGCAACACAACCTTTCCAAATTTAATTCAGAAATGTGTATTACTACACTGTCATCTATTAAGTGGAACTTCCTAAAAATCCTCCACTTAGCTGATGCTGTAATTGAATTTAATACAACTTTTCTAAATATGCTAAATAACCTTGCACTCCTAGAAGGAAGAGACTTAAAAAAAAATGCAATTTGACTATCCAAAAAACCAGGAGAATTCTAATGCAGGATCAAGAAAAAGCATGGAAAGAATGGGAAAATATATAAAACACCTCAATATCTTCAAAACTTTAGAATGCTTCACAATCGTACTAAAAGCAAATAAATGATGACAAAAAATTATGCTATAATAACTTTAAGAATAATACTAAACACAACCCTAAAATGTTTTGGACATCCATTAATGAAATCTTACATCCCAGCCAAAAATTCAATCCAAACCCCTCTCCCGATAACTCACCACTCAAAACTGCAAAATAGTTCAACTCTCTATAACAGTGCCACGCTGATGGAGAATAGAATGAATGGACAGAGTGACAAGGGATATAATGGTAATTTGTTTAATTTTTGTGACTGGTTGCAGAAACCATGAAACCTATCTGATTCTGATTCTCCTTCAAATGTATGTAAGGGAAGGACTTTTGAGGCAAAAAATTGGACATTTACAGATAAACTTGTTGAAGTTAAAATGCTTACAATTGGATAATTATTTTTCTGAGGAATGTATATATAATGGTAGAGTCCCTAAAGGTCTTAGGTACTTTAAATTTCTGAATGGAATTGAAGATAGTGAATTTTATAATGAATTAGTTGCATTATTTAATAAACAGGGACTTGAATGTTCTAATCAAATATAATGAACATGGAATTTCAGATTTAGTACAGGAAGTTAATGATCTTAATGAATTTGTTACTCAGGGTTCATTATTTTTAACTTCCAAGCACAAATACAAGGGTATTTTTATAACATTGCCAAGAAAATAGATAAGATTAAGGAAAGGAAAAAAGAAAATGTTGGAAAGGCATGCAAGAGAATATAGAAAAAAACTGCTCATTGGGTATCTAGTGTAAAATAAAAGGGTAAAGTGGGATCAGAAAACATTTTGAGCTTTGAACCCATTAATGTTACTACGGTGGAAAGTAACAACCAAGGTGGAGTAATTCCCATGGGGAATTTTGAACAGTGAGATGATAACCCTAATGACTATATACCTGACCCTTTGGAATTTCCCCCTCTCACAAGATCCAAAAGGATGGCTTCCAGAACCAATGAAAGAGGGAGGGATATTGGCAGCTAAATTTTGTCAACCAGTATTAGAAGTTTTCAATGAACAGATGTAAGAATAATCTTGACAAAGGCAGGTGGATAAAATGAAATAAATAACATATTGTGTCAATTAACAGGGACAGAATATATTACATTTGAATGTGATGGGAATTTACTAACAGACAATGACTTTAGAATATTTGATTACAGCTCTTTGGAGGTTGATTTACATCATTTGTACCTCTTTAAAAAAGGATGTGCTTTTATATTGAGTAAAAAAACAAGTATGGTGGACATTTTAATAGAATTAAGGATTTTCACAAGAAAGTGGACTTTAACAGTTCAACGTGTTAGTAAGCAAACTGTTGAGTGACATGCTAAGAAGGAAAAGTATTTACAACACATCTACTCATCCTCTAGTGAATGATTTTGAAAAAGCAAATGAGTTTGATATACATAAATATTTTTAATGTCATCCATCCACAGGAGTTAAAATGTGAGGAGGAAAAAAGGGTGTTGTTAGAATCCCTTATGATGAACAGAGAGACAATGATCATGAAACCAAATAAGGGGTGTGTTATTTTTGACACCATAGACTATGTGGGACATATGTTTACTATTTTGTAAGACAGTGATACATATGTTACTATTTTGAAAAAGGAAGTTAATTTTACATATAGAAGGATTGATTTATTTCTTGATGATTGACAATTAGAGGAAATAATCTCAAACTACACATATGATTTCTTATTGAATAGATATCCATTTATCCCCATAACTTTTGGTATCCCAAAAATCCATTTTAATATTAGAAAGCCACCTTTGAGGCCTATTGTGTCTGCTCAATGTTAAAAATTACCTTTTGGGGGTTGTTATAGATATACGCTTGAAACCATTTTTTTAGCAAGCTATACATATTTTAAAGGACTTGTGGGATTTTCTGGCTTATATTAAACCAGAGTTGTTGAGTGGCCATTTCTACTTTTTAACAATTGTTGTTGTAGATCTGTTCAAATGTATCCAAATGGATGATTGATTAGAGATGTTTAATGACACCCTTAATAAGTTGTGGATTTTTGAATAATAATTAGATGTTTTTAGAGATTAATTACACATATTTAGCATTGTTCAATAATTGTATTTACTTTGAGGGAGAAACATATAATCAAACTAATGATGTCACTATGGGGGCTTTGTGTGCCCCATTCTTAGCCAATTTTGTAATATGGTTACAGGAGAAAAAAAACATTTATTCCCCTCAAAATTCTATTTTATTGCAAAATGTATTTAAGGTTCTTGGACAATATATTTATTATATGGAATGGTTCTATCAAAGAGATTTATGAATTTATGGAGTGTATTAACAACACAACTGTTTCTTTAAAATTCAGACATTTAATTGATTTTAATTTCATCAATTATTTAGATATAGCTATTTATAAGGGCAAGGAGGTTTTGAGTCAGGTATTTATATAAAACCTACTTTTTTAATGCATATTTACACTTCAACAGTTTTCACTCCTTCCATTACAAAAGAAATTTGGTAAAAGGTCAGTTTGTGAAAACAGCACGAATAACATTGAGCAAAGAACAATTATTAAAGGAGGTTGATAAACTTAAAAATATGTTTTTGAAAAGGGGGTAGCCACAATCTTTGGTGAAAAGGATAAGTCAGAAATTATAGACAGATGGGGAAGTAAGTATGTGCCATTATTAGGATAAAGTTTAGGAAGTATGAAACTAAAAAATAAAGGAATAAAAGATTTAGGTGAAAGTAATAAAGCAATCCCTGCATGTAGAATAGAATATGTGTGCTGTATCTTTAAGAAGTGTTTCAAGGACTGAATGTGCATATAAATAGCACGTGCTAGCTTCAGTGCCATTTTGAGAGTACAGCCAGAGAGTGAGCATGTATGAGTGTGACAGCTACTTTGTTTATAAATTTATCTAAGTTAAAGTTATCAAGCCTCAATCCTGATGTGGTCACACATAAGAAAACTGCTTGAAAAGAACCCATGAAGTCTTGTCTATTGTATCCTGAGTAGATGAGCGATGTGGTATCAGAAGTGGGATGCCAGAGACTGATTTTCAGAGCTATGAGGTGCAGAAATAACAGTGAAAGTAAACTAAGAGAAATGAGCATGAAAAGGAGCCAGGAAAGAACCAAAGGTTATCAAAACTTGCAGGAACAGTTCATTTTATAAAAAAGATAAAATGGAGCATTTTAAGGGCACAAATCACATTATTAAACAAGCGAGAGCCACAAAAGGTTTATTGAGTAAATGAAATGTTTAAGATTAAGATATGTGATAAAACAATTGTCAGAAAAGCACATAAAGGGTCAGGAATTACCTCTGAAATGCAAAACAAGTATGTTTAAAGCAAAACAGGCATGCTTAGAGTAAAACAAGCATAAGATAAGTACAATGGGCATGAAAATAGATTAAATGAGCAAAACAAATATAAGGGCAAAGATGGCACATTAAGTGTAAATAAAGCAAGGTATCGGCTTGATTTTTGGTAAAGTGCTATGTTTTGGCATAACTAGTATTTTGTATTGTATCCAGGGCATAACTAGAGTTATTCAAAGTATTTCAAACTGTGTAAAGTGCTTACAGTGTGTTCTTATTACTGTGCATTTATTCTGAAGAGTTTATTTGTGCGCAAAGTGCAACTATTTCATCAAGTGGATTGAAATACAGCCATTTTGAAAAGTTTCTTGTGCTGGGTGTGTCTATTCACAAAGTGCCACCATTACAGATTGTTTCTTGCACTGTAAAGAGTTATTTAGCAAAGTATCACCATTTTGGGAAAATTTCAGTGTGCTGTGTATTGTTTATTCACAAAGTGCAGTTATTTGAAATGTTTCTTATTTCTGAGCTTCTTCTGCCCAGTTAATTCGTACAGTGCAGTTATTTCAAGATGTTTCTTACACTAAGAGGTGATTTCTTACAGTACAATGATTTCAAGATTATTACAGTGCCTGAGAGACTTATTTTGCAAAGTTTAGTTATTCAAAGGCTTGTTGTGCTATTGGACATAGTTACAAGTATTGGCATAAATCTCTGGCATATGTATATTTCTGTATGTTCATGCATATTTGCAAAACCCTTCACTGGTATGTGTTAATTTGGCAGATGGATTTCAAAAGCCCTCACCACTAGTATTTGATCAGAATATTGCAGAGAATTGGAGAATATTTGAGCAAGAGTACAATATTTTTATGCAAGCAGCCTATTCTGACAAAGATGTATGCACTAGGGCATTCATTTTGCTAAACCTAGCTGGGTTAGAGGCCATTGAAAGAGAGCATTCATTTGTGTATGCACCAACAATATATGAAGGAGAAGATGAAAAAACATCATGTTGTTGTACAGGCTGAATCAAGGGAAGACCCCGAGTGTTTGAAGATCAAATTCAGGGAAATGTGTAACCCCAGACAAATATTACATTAGAGAGGCACTTGTTTTACATAAGAGGTCAGAAACCAGGGAAACGTTCGCTGCTTATATAACTGACCTGGGGGCCATAGATAAAATGTGCCGGTTTGGTGACTTAAAAGATAAGTTGATAAAGGGCAGGCTTGTGTGTGGTATTAATAGTGCTGCTTTGAGAAAGATTTTGCTTTGTGACAGTGATTTAACACTGAGCAAAGCTATAGAGATTTGTCAAATCAATGAAGACAGAAAGGCAAACAAGTATGCTTGCAAGTGATAAGAGTATGGTTTCAGCAGGCTCCAGAACAAATGTAGGTAGCATGCAACACATGGCAAGCAAAAGCAGGCCTAGGCACATGGCAGAAACAGACCCTGCTGGTTCACCAGGGAAACCATGTAGTTTTCCAGCAAATTCTAAGAAAGGAGCATGCTCAATGCAGTACAAGCATGAGTTAGCAAAACCCAAATCCAACTTTATTGTTAACTGTCGCAATTGTGGTGCCAATCATGAATCTAAAAGAGAGAAATGCTTAGCATTTGGTCATTAGTGCCACAAGTGTAAAAAATTGAATCATTTTCAAAAGTTTTGCAAATCAAGTAAACCTCACACAGTTATAAAGAAAGGTCACTCAAAAAAGCAAACCAATCAAGTAGAATTGCATCAGTCTGCTTTCTACATGAATGGTGTATCAGTAGTTGGTGAAAAGGCTGATGCAGTGAATTTGTTGACAAAAATGAAGTGTTTTGTACTGTCCAGATAATGGTAAATCCACCAAACTCAAAGTAGACACTGTTTCAAAGTCTAATGTTATGTCAATGGGTACTTTTGCTAAAGAGAGAGCTAATGAACAACTCAATGTGGCTAGTTGTACGAAACGTGTTGCTTATAGAGATGAAGAAATTCAAACTGAAGGTTCAGGAGTACTTTCATGTTGTTTGACTAAGAACTATTACAGCTTGTTATTCTATGTGGTCCAAAGACCTGTGCAGTCATTACTGGGTCTCAGAGACAGTTTGAGAATAAATCTGCTTTCCTTTACCAAAGATGTTCATCTTATAAGCACATCTCCTAGTTCCAATTTTACTGAAGCCATTTTCTCAGAGTATGCTGATGCTTTCAATGACAAGTTGGGCAAACTTCCAGTTATGTATTATATGAAATTAGACCCAGACGTTAGTCCAGTGGTCAGAACTGCAAGGAAAGTTCTGATAGCTATGCAGGATAGAGTTAAAGCTCAGTTGGATAAAATGGTGCAGCAAGGTGTAATTTGTCCAGTCACAAAACCAACTAAATGGGTGCTGTCCATGGTAACAGCTCACAAAAAAGGCTCAGATGAAATCAGAATATGTATTGACCCAAGAGATTTAAACAAAGTATTAAAGAGGCTGCACCATCCAATGTGTACAGTCAAAGAAGTCGCAGCCTTAATGCTGAATGCCACTCTTTTTTTCTGTCTTAGATGCAAAAAGTTCATTTTGGCAAGTGATGCTTTATCGCAAATCCTTATTACTGACTACTTTCAGTACCCTGTTTGGCAGATATAGATTCCTCAGAATTCCATTTGGAATAAATTTTGCAAGTGAAGTCTTTAAGTGTACAATGGAGCAATTTTTTTCAGGTTATCCTTGAGCCATAATAATAGATGATTTATTGGTTGGAGGCAATGGTGAAGCAGAGCATAACAGAAACCTAAAGAGAGTTCTAGAGAGAGCACGTGAAGTGAACTTAAAGTTCAATCCTCTGAAGTGCAAATTCAGACCACCAGAAGTTACATATGTAGGTCATTTATCTACCAGCACTAGCTTGCAACCAGACCCGTCCAAACAAGCAGCCATTCTTGAGATGCCAGCACCAGATAATGTTCAAGCTCTACAATGTTTTCTTGGCATGGTCAACTATTTAGGCAAGTTTATAGTTGACAGCACCTTTGAGAGAGCTGATGCACAAAAATGTTACATGGTCTTGGTTGGGAATGCACCAGAAAGCATTTGAAGACCTTAAGCAGAAAATTGCCACCCCATCTACATTAAGATACTATGATGTCAACAAACCAGTAATCCTTTCCTGTGATGCTTCACAATTTGGTCTTGGTGCAGTTATTCTACAAGAAAGCAGTCCAGTAGCCTGTGTATCAAGAACTCTTACCCAAACTGAAATACAGTATGCTCAAATTGAGAAATAACTTTTTGCTATAGTATTTGCATGTTCAAAGTTTCATGATTATATCTATGGTTGAGCTATTCAGGCTGAAACTGATCATCAACCACTAGTTACTATTTTAAAGAAGCCTTTGCATTCAGCTCCAGCAAGATTACAAAGAATGATGCTCAAATTGCAAAAGTACAACTTCAAAATGGTCTCTGCAAAAGGCAAACTTCTCTATCTATGGCTGATACCTTATCCAGATCACCTAGAAATACAATGGAACAGCTTTATGCAGAGAATTTTGACTTTGACATCATGGAAGTGTGTAATTTTTCTACCACAAGACTTGATGAGCTGAAAGATCATACAAAGACTGATCCAATTTTGCAAAAGCTCAACCACTACATTAATGTTGGATGGCTGTCAAAGCAATCTAGTGTACCACCTGAAGTGCAAACTTATTTTCCTTACAGAGATGAGATGTTGATGTAAGATGGCATTATTTTCAAAGATCCTAAAATTGTTGTTCCTGCTTCATTACAACATGCATATATCCAGATTTTGCATTGTGGTCACCCAGGTTCTGCATCTACCAAAAGAAGGGTGAGATGACTAGTGTTTTGGCCTTCTCTAGCAAACGCCATTGATAAAGTACTTTCTTCTTGTTCAGTATGGAATAGTACTAAACTACATTTGCAAAAAGAACCACTTCAGTTAAGCCAAGTTCCTGAACTACCTTTTTCAACAGTAGCCACTGATATATTCGAGTAGATCAGTCATCATTACTTGGTATTGGTAGACTCTTATTCAAACTGGTTTGAGATTGACTTACCACCTAATCTAACATCCACTACTGTTATTACCAAGTTGAAACATCATTTTTGAGTCCATGGTAGTCCACACAAAGTTATTTCTGACCATGGTACTCAATTTACTAGTCAGTTGTTTCAGAAATTTGCAAAGGAATGGCACTTTGTACATGTTACTAGTAGTCCAGAATATCCACAGTCAAATGGTCTAGCTAAACATACAGTGCAGAGTGCAAAGTAATTACTTGAGAGATCAAAGCGTGACAATACTACTGATATCTTTTTGAATTTACTTAATCTCAGAAACAGACCCAGTGACGATATACTTGCCTCACCTGCTCAGAGACTTCTGTCTAGACAAACCAGAATAACATTGCCTATCAGTTCCAATTTGTTGAGAACTAAAGCTAAGAACACTAGGACAATTACAGCTCAACTATTCAGAAAGTGTTCTTTTCAGAAGTCCGGCTATGATAAATCGAGCATATTTCTTCATCCATTGAAAGAAGGAGAGACAATGAGGATGCAAACGATGAAAGGTTTTGACTGGATTGGTCAAGTAACAGGTATATGTACTGAGTCGAGATCCTTCTTCATAGAATCTGAGGGTGTGGAGTACAGAAGAAATCACAGATATCTTCTTTCTGTATCAGAATCAATATTGCAGCATTGTTCCTGTGATATAGACTCTAGATCTCAAAGCAATCCAGACAATGTTCCTGTTGCAGAGCATGTCTTAACTTCTACTTCCATTCCTGATGATGTTCCTGATGTCCCAAAAGTTGAACATTCAGCAGAGACAGTCCCAGTTGCTAAACCTGATTCTAATTTCTATGTCACACGATTTGGTCATATTTCCAGACAGAGTGTGAAATACACAGCAACCTGGACATAATTGTCTATATGTATTTAGTTCTGTATAATTGCATGACAAAGAATTATTTATATTGATTGCGTGTCAGTTAATGTCGTCAACATTGCATGACTTATTTCTCAAAGAGAGAGGATGTAGACTCGAACATGTGTATTGTATCTTTAAGAAGCATTTCAAGGACTGAACGTGCATATAAATAGTCAGCACGTGCTAGCTTCAATGCCATTTTGAGAGTGTAGCCAGAGAGTGAGCATGTATGAGTGTAATAGCTCTACATTAAAGTTATTAAGCCTCAATCCTGATGTGTTTGTTCATAATAAAACTACTTGAACAGAACCCATGAAGTCTTGTCTATTGTGTCCTGAGTAGACAAGTAACACTGAGGAACAAAATAAATTTGAGAGAGCTTTTGTTACCCCATACAATGTGAGTATGGACAAGTTTAAACATCTAATTTGAAAAAAATGGATAATCTTCAGAGCAAATGAATCCCTTTACATGCTTTTAGGAGATTCACCAAACTTTATGTAAAAGACAACAGCTAACGTTAAGAAAACCTTAGAAAGAGGAGGAAGTCAGAGTTAACCCTCAAAAATGGGGAATGAAAAAAGGAGGGGTAAAAAAATGTGGTGTGTTTGGGCAGTGTGGCCATATATTGGTAGATGATGAAATCTAGATGGAGAATATGTACAAACAAATATTAACAGTGGTGCATGGCAATTGTAACAGTAGTGGTTTGGTATTTACTACCAGATGTGTAACATGCTCTGCATTTTGTACAGGTAAAACTGAAAGGTTTCTTAAAAAGAGAATATACAAGCACTGTTATGACATACAAAAAGAAAACCCAAACAGTGCTTTATACAAACATTCTATTAAATGTGATGGTGTTAACAAAATTATTTTTGGAATTTTAGAATTAATCCCATGGGACCCCAGGAGTGGAGCCTGAGAAACAAGAACTGAATACAGAGAACTATATCGGCAGTTTAGGCTTAAACTCAACATTATTCCCTGGGATTAATAATGACACAATATCAATAGCCCTTGTTTTAAAGTTAAGGGCAGCTCAGTTATGAAATTAGTAAAATATAAATTATTTATATATATTCTTACAAGGTTATTATTTTTGTTAGACTTATTAATTTATCAAGTATTATATGTTAATTTTAATGAAAAAATTAAATAATGTGATATGGATCAGGAGATTTTGCCATTGTTGTTTATTATATTTAACACTATAGGTTCATAGGTTCATAGGTTCGTACTAGGCTATCTGCCCTAGGGCATTTATAAGCCTAGCCAGAGTGTGTGTGGCTTTCGCCACCCCTTGGGATGAGAATACTACGCCCATTTAGGGTTTAGTTTACTGTGCCTCTGTCTAGTAGTGACACAGAGATGACCCCCAGGGTAAGCCTACGATCTCCCATCCACTCGTCAAGATTTCTCTTGAAGAGAGATAGTGATGGGCTCTGCCTAACGTGGACTGGGATTCTGTTCCAGAGTGTAGGGAGCCTCTGGGTTATGAATCTGTCCCTCCAGCACGTCCTATTTATTTCTGTGTTGAGGTTCAAATCTCTTGCTCTTGTGGCTCTGATGGATTTGGATTTTCTGAGGTGGAGCATGTCCATTAATTCCAGATTGGACATGGCCTTGTAAGTCAGGCATAGATCACCTCTGAGTAGGCGGTATGCGACTGAATAGAGCTGGAGTTTCTTCAGCCGGGCAGCATATGACATATGTTTGAGACCCTTTATCCTCTTGGTGAGGAAGTTTTGGGGTCTTTCCAACTGCTGCAGGTGTCGGGTAAGATACATCCCAAATGGGGCATTGTACTCAATCGTGGGCCTGATAAGAGAAGAGTACAGGGGCACAATGACCTCTCTTGATCTGGATGTGAATCCCTTCATGATAAGGTGGGCAATATAGAAGGTCTTCCTAACCACCTTGGCAATGTGAGTGTCAAATGAGAGGTTACTGTCAACTTGGGTCCCTAGATCCCTGATTACCTCTTCCGTACTTAATGGATTACCACCTATGTGGTAATTTGTGGGTACCTTGTTTTTCCCAAAGGGTATGACTATACATTTTTTGGTGTTCAGTTTAAGGCCATGGCTCTGGCACCAATTATCCATTTCTATGAGGCCTCTCTGAAGGATGCTTGTGTCCACTGGAGTATCAGTTATGGTGCCTAGTTTGCAGTCATCTGCGAACTTTGTCAGCCACAATCCTCTTATGTTTGCTTGCACCTCGGAAAAATAAATGCTGAATAAGAGGGGTCCCAGGACTGAGCCCTGTGGGACACCGCTTGTGACTGGCTTAGAGTCTGACATGGCTCCAGCAATTCTGACCTTGTGGGTTCTGTCCTTGAGCCAGTTTGCAACCCATCTTGTGACATATGGGTTTACATTTAAGCTGGTGAGTTTGTCTATGATGCCCGAGTGGGGTATTGTGTCGAAGGCTTTTGCAAGGTCAAGGTAGGCTGTGTGAACTGCCTTACCCTCATCAATGGCCTTAGTGACTGTTTCAAAAAAGTCGACCAAGTTCAAAGGCAGGATCTGCCCTTGACAAAGCCAAATTGGGTAGGATCCAATGTCTGTAGGTCCCCAATGTCTTTGTTTATGAGTTCCATAATGATCCTTTCCATAGCTTTGCAGACCAGGCTCATCAAGCTTATGGGGCGGTAATTCCCAGGGTCCGTAGAAGCACCGCCTTTGTGGAGTGGGACCACTGTTGCTGTCGCCACTCTTTGGAGTGTATCCTGTAGTAAGGCTAAGATTAAACAGCAGCCTTATGTGCGGATTTAGTTGCTGTTGGAGTTCATGTAGCACGCAGCCCGGGACACCTTCCAGTCCCATTGATGCTGTGTTTTTAGCTTTGGAGAGGGCGGCTCTCACCTGGGCATCTGAGATGTTAGGGAGGCTACACTCTGCTGGGATAGATATTTCTCCTTTTGGGGGGGAGGGGGCGGAGAAATTTGCACTGAACCTGTCTGCCAGAATGTTGGCAATGTCTGTGGGTTCAGTGTATTTTGTGTCATTTTGGACTAACTCTGAGCATATCTGGGAGTTTCCACCCAGGTTTCTAACATAGCTAAAGAAGGCCTTGTGATTGTCTTTTGTGCCTTTTGCGATTTTTCTCTCAAAGTTGGCCTTGGATGATTTTATGAGTGATCGTAGTTTTTTGCTAGTACTGATCAGAGATGCCTTCCCTTTTGGG
Organism: Protopterus annectens; assembly: GCF_019279795.1. Lineage (NCBI taxonomy): Eukaryota > Metazoa > Chordata > Ceratodontiformes > Protopteridae > Protopterus > Protopterus annectens. The sequence goes on along the minus strand of NC_056734.1, from coordinate 349,553,453 downwards.
GATTTTGCTCTGTCATGTAGTAGCTTCCTCCTCCTGTTGTAAAGTTTGGTAATGGGTGGGGTCCACCAGACAGGGCGCCTGCCTTTGGGGGAATGGGTCTTGGTTTTATTAGGGATTGCATGATCCATGCATTCTTGAAGGTGCCCGTAGAAGGCATTTATAAAGGATTCAGCGGTGTGGGTTGTGGTTTCCACTGGCCCAGGGGCCTTGAAGGATACCATTTCAGTCTTAAGAAGGTGAAGTCAGCTTTTGAGAAGTTCTTCACTGTGGTCTTTTGTGCAGGGGGTGGGGGCAGGATGTGGATTTCCAGTGAGATTAATTTATGGTCTGATCTCACCAATGAGGGGTATACTTCCGGTGTGGAGCATTTTGTCCCCATGTTTGTGATGATCAGGTCTAGTATATTATCTCCTCTTGTGGGAGTGGTGACTAGTTGTTCCATTGCATTTGAGTTTATGAATTCTAGGAACCTTTGGGCTAGGGTGTTGGGGCTTGAGTAATGTTCCCAGTCTATGTTTGGGTAGTTGAAGTCTCCCAATATGATGGTATTTGGTGAAACATTCATACTCTCCAGTGTCTTCAGGAAGGCTGAGTGGGGTTCCTGAGTTTGAGAGGGTGGTCTGTAGCATGCTACAACCTGTAGGGCAGTTTTGCCTATGGTTAGTTGCACATGGATGGTCTCTGATGCTTTGTGCATTGCCACTAACCTGGAGGTGTGGGTATCTTTGATGAATATGAATACTCCCCCTCCTTTTGTGGTTCGGTCCAAGTTTTGGGGCCGGAAAGCATGATATGAGGTAAAATCTGGTAGTGCTGGGGTGCTCTCAGGAGCCTTGAACCAGGTTTCAGTCACTGCACAGACATCGATGTTCTCCATACTGAGGAGGGCTTCGAGAGCGTGCATCTTGAGGCTTAGACTTCTGGCATTGAGCAGCATTACCCTTAGTTTTTTTTCACTTGTGTTTTCTAGGTAGGTGGGTTTGTCTTTTGAGCCTTGCCTAAAAAAGGCACTATAGGGTTGGCAAGAGCCTTGGCCAATATCCGGAAGCCCAGGGGTGACAGGTTCAAGCCATCCCTTGCGAAGCAGCGTGGCTTGTCAAGCATGTCATCCCAAGCAGACAGACATTGGATCCCCTTAGAATGACACCAGTAATTAAGCCAATTGTTAAAGCTGATCATTTTGTCTTTGTACTGTGGCATCATTCTTGGTGAGGGTAAGATGCTGCTCAGGGTCAGGGTCATACCGGCCTGGGCTCCTCTATGTCTCTTTTCATGTAGTCCAGGGAGGTACGTCTCAGGTCATTCACACCAGCATGGACAATGACTGAGTCATATTTGTACTTGCTTTGGAGTGACCTGAGTGCTTGTGTTATGTGGTGGATTCTAGCACCCGATAGGCAGCTTACTGTAACCTTTTCCTTGTTCAGTCTGGTCAGCGGGACGTCAGTGTGTCTGACTATGGAGTCGCCTATTACAAGTGTATCTGGCATGTTGTTTGGCCTTAAGGGCTGTGACTGTTTAGCACACTGACTTTGTGAACTATGTGTTGCATGTGGTATGTCTTGAGGTAGTGGTCGCTTGGGTGTCTACTTTGGAGGCCTCTGTTGTTTTGGTAGATTTTTAATCAGAGCATCCGAGTATGTTTTTGTGTGTTTATGTGTTTGGTTTGCAGTTGTGATAGGTCTATGTGAGACTGGGTTTGTGGTGTGCGTGGTTACCTTCTCCTCCCGACTGGTTTTGCCAGTACTGAGTTGAGAGAGCTCAGCCTCCAGTTTGGCTATATAGTTGCATCTCTCACATATATTTGTATTTGTTGGGAAGGAGGAGAGGGTTGTCTGTGTACATGAGGCAATTGTAACATTGCCTCAAGATTCCCAGATTCACCAGCTGAACAGGAGAGGACGCCAGCAACTGACCCTTCGACATGCTAGAATAGTGTAAAGGATTGCTGTGTAACTGAGTCAGAAAGGACCTATAGGGAAATGGGTACTCAAGGGAATTTAGGTGAATGAAGTACTTTCTTTTTGTTTAAGAGTGCTTTACCTGTATAAAAATTCTTTAGGAGCAAGTGCTGGGCTTTTCAGATAGAGAATAGACTGTTTAGATTGCAAGTAGAGCAGTTCTAAGGGAAAAATTGAAGAGCAGACTTTGCGGAGCCAGAAATAGTTTAAACCTGATTAACCGGCGCTGCCCGATGCTGCTCTATGAGCAACTTCGTGCTAATTCACTCAAAAGCACACTAAAGCGGTCTTTATAGCAGGGGGTTGAAAAGAGCTAGGAATTGACCCAAAATGGCCAATAAACTACAAATTGCTGGAACCACTACTCTAGGGACAAATAGGTTGCTCAGTGCTCCCCACTCCCACTGGTGAACAAAGAAGCTTCCTCTTATCCAAATAAGGATATGGATAGCACAGGAACTATGACAAATCCCAGAGATCAGCAAAATCTGAAGACTGGACTATTCTAGTTCAGTAAGGCCGGAAAACAAGGATATTTTTTGTTTATTTTCTTTTTTTTTACAGAGACAATAGAAAAAGATACAGTAGCAAACAGTAAATGCTATAAAACGGCTAGCGCACTTGAGTGTGTTAGGCTAACAGTTAAATTAAACAAAAACTAACTTTTAAAGTGCAAACAGTTTAGAAGCAACACAAATACAGTATAAACAATATGCAGAATTGATTTCAAGGGTTTTTAGGTGAAATGCAGTCGAGATACAGTAGTCAAAAAGAAAGCCAGAAAAAGAATACTTATAAATCAAGGAAAGTCACTCTTTCACTCTCTGCTGTTTGTAGAACTCTGCAGGACACCACGAGGAGCTGTGCTGAGTCATATACAAGCGCAAAAGCATGCTAAAGCGGGCTTTATAGCAGGGGGTTGAAAAGAGCTAGGAACTGACCCAAAATGGCCAATAAACTACAAGTTGCTGGACTGGAACCACTACTCTAGGGACAAATAGATTGCTCAGTGCTCCCCACTCCCACTGGTGAACAAAGAAGCTTCCTCTTATTCAAATAAGGATATGGATAGCACAGGAACTATGACAAAGCCCAGAGATCAGCAAAATCTGAAGACTGGACTATTCTAGTTCAGTAAGGCGGGAAAACAAGGATATTTTCTTTTTCTTTTTTTCAGAGACAGAAGAAAAAGATACAGTAACAAACAGTAAATGCTTTAAAACAGCTAGCACACTTGTGTGTGTTAGCCTAACAGTTAAATTAAACAAAAACTAACTTTTAAAGTGCAAACAGTTTAGAAGCAACACAAATATAGTATAAACAATATGCAGAGCTGATTTCATGGGTTTTTAGGCGAAATGCAGTTGAGATACAGTAGTCAAAAAGAAAGCCAGAAATAAAATACTTATAAATCAAGGAAAGTCACTGTTTCACTCTCTGCTGCTTGTAGAACTCTGCAGGACACCACGAGGAGCTGTGCTGAGTCGTATACAAGCGCAAAAGCTTTATTCTTCATTATTTTTATTTTTATTTTCATTTATATTTGTTGTTCATCAATAAACAAAGTATGAATTTTATTCATTATTTGTTAACAAAGGAAAACAACAAAGTTTTGATGTTTATAACACAAGTATTTAGGTGTAAGAACTTTGCATGTAATAAGAATGGTACAGGCTAACTGAGATCATGTGACAAGGTAAATTAGCTGTATGGAAGTGCCTGTAGTTGATTCATAATTGTTCTGTGGAAGTCCCACGTGTTGAGACAAAAGTGCATGCTCTTTTATATTTTCATATGTGCTCAACAGTTTCAGTAAATCCCATTTTTAGATCTTAATATTGACTCCATTTACTGCATTTGAGGTGACTGGTGCACCAATCCATTTTGGGTGTCCTGTTTTCTTGAGGTCATGAAGGGCTGGCATTTTGAACTTTGAGACTTTCACAAATTAGTTTAGAAAAGAAAGATCTAAGACTGGTCCCCAAGAGGTTTCATTCTTTGGTATCAGAAATATTCTTCAATAAAAGTCTTTCCCTGTCAGAGAAAGAGCAGAAGTTTCTATCACCCACTGAGTCAGCAGATGCTGAATAACAAGAGGGAGAAAGGGAAGTTTGATCTGGTGGATGAGGAGGAATCCCTTGAAAAGGAGGGAGGGACTCCCACTGTCAGCTGCATCCCTGATGTATCACTCTCAGAATCTATTTGTCTGAGATTATGTGCTGCCAAAGAGAAAAACAAAATGACAAATCTGGGGAACTTTAAAGGTTTGCCAGGGTGGAAAGGGGGCACTCTGTGCAGATAGTCATTCAGACTTGCTGGAATATATTTGCTTCTGGGGGCTCCTCCTTTCCTTTCAGAGCCATCTTGTTACTATTATTTTAAGTCTACTTGGTAGAAGCTTGATGTGTCTGCGTGTTTTCCTTTTTATAAAAGGGTGCAGAGGTATGTGTCAAACATTTAACAAACTTGAAGAAGGAAGGCTGAAAAAATGAGTCCCCCCCCTCAAAAAAAATTCAGCTTCTCTCTTTTATCACAGGACCTCAACAGCAAATGGTCCAAAATAAACTCTTTATCTAAAGAGGGGTTCAAAATTTCAGCTTTACCATCCTCAGGTACATTTTGTGTAGGTAGACGAGCAAACGTTTTCATAACAGCTCTAGTAGCAACTGCTCTGGAAGAAACATTTGCTGAATCATAAGCACACTTCAAATAGTGTTTAGTCACTTGAGACACAGAAGCAATAAGATTATTCATAGAAGAGTTTTCTTTAGAAGAGAAAAAGGTGGCTATAATGTTCCTCACATAGCATATGAGCGTGACAATGAAAAATTCTAAAAATAAGTGTAGTAGAAGTATATACTTTTTTTCCAGATCCATCAAAAGCTTTTCCATACTTATCAGATGGGGATGGATTAGCATTTCCCAGATGTTTAGCAGCATCAGAATTTACCATAGAAGTCACCACATGGATTGATCTGGGATTTAAAAATAAAAAGTTGCAAGACTGAGGAACTTTATACAGTCTTTCTGTTTTCTTAAGGATAGCAGGTTGGCTGTCTGGCAATTTACAGGTGTAATAAAAAACATCATCCAATGCTGGAAGTACAGGAAGAACATGAGTGGGTTCATAACATCCAGTTGAAATAAATCATAATATTTTTACAAGGATAGTGGAATATCATTCCCCGGGATTCATGAACCTTGCGCCAGGTGCACGCATAGCATAGGCGTTACAATGCCAAATATGGCCGCCGAGCGATTCAGGTATGATCCAATTCCACGTGCACTCCTGGCGTGCGCCGGATCTGCACCCCCCCCGGCGTAGGTATGCTAAACACCCCATGTGCGGTGTTGCACCATGCAAATGAAGGCATATAGCGATCCACAAAGTGGCGCAGGCGTAGCATAAGGCCACGGCAATGTAAACCAAAAAAAAAATGGTTTACATTTTCCCAAACATAACATAGGAGTAACAGAAGACTGTCAGCCTCAGGTATCACACTGTTACCATATGCCAATGGCGAAATACACAGAGAATGTCAAAAGAAAACATGCACAACATGTAAATAATAACATAAATGGTATGTCCACAGAAACTCACAGCAGAACCCCAGGACATGTTTGCGGAAGGTGCAAATCAATGAAATAATATGACAATGTTATAAAACAGCAGCGTAATACACATCAGCTTCACAGCCATAATACACCATGGTATGCATGGAAAGCCACAACCACGGTGCAAGGGTTGCCAAGGACTCGCGGCAGTGTAACTATGAATTAGTAGTCAATGCCATGCAAATGAGGCAGATAATACTGAATCGCAAACCCCCCGCCAGCGTAAGGCTGTACCAAACGGCGCAGCGGTAATACACCGAGGAGTGGCTCAGAGGGAATACATGTCACCTGCAGAGGGGTGTGCCACTGTAGGAGGAAGCACATTGGAGCTCAGCAAACCTGGGCTGTACATTGCACATCACAGCTGCAGGACCAGCGTGTGGGGAAATAGTTGAGCTGAGAGCACACAATGCGCGCAGAGGTGCATGTGCACGAGGATGACTACGTTCCCTTAACCCAGTCATGTGGCGCCGCCCGCAAACAACATCGGAAACAGGAAGGTGATGTTGAGAATATGAGGAAATGTGGAAGAAGTGTAATTGGAGTAATAATGAGCAATCAACACTAATCAACCCACGAAGTCCAATCGACGACAGCTGACAAATCTGCATGCAGAAACCTGCAAAACGGGATAGGGGAGGCATATGAATGCAAAGAAAGTAGGAGAGGTAGCAGATTGCAAAGAGTGAAGACCTGACACAGCAGAGCCAAGCAGACAGGCAGCACAACGGCGGCACACAAAACGCACGATATGCCATGTCCCAGAAACTACACATGACAGGGCTCTGCAGGATGCATGCCAGGAAATAGTAGGTGCAATGTGCAGAAATAGTAAGGGAAGGTCGAAAGGTAATCCATTGCAGGCAAGAGTAATGCAACACCAAAGGCAACAGCGTTGCAGTGCCAACGGTAAAACACGGAAGATAATCCCCAGATACGGCCATACAGACACACCCTATGACATCACCGAGTGCACAGCACAATAGTATAAAGTGTGAATGCACACAACACACAGCCGTGTATTCCCAAACGCCACACCATAGGTGTAAACACACGGGGAACTTTTAAAATGTACATGTTGGGTGCTGCCGTGGCCGTGATCCATCAGCATGTGTTAGAGACAGACGGTGTTGTGGAGGAGGGTGCCGACAACTACCGTAGGCCTCAGAGGAGAAGGAGAGTGTTCAGACCAAGGGTAACCTACCAGGGGCTACAAGACCTGGAGATAGTAGAGCATTACAGAGTGGATAGGGACACGTTACAGCAAATAGTGGAGCTGTCCCGCCACGCCTGAGAACAAGAAACAACAGAGGGGAGCCCATCCCAGTGGACACAAAGGTATGTGTAAGCTTGTGAATACTGGCCACAGGTACCTTTCAAAGGCCAACTGGGGATATAATGGGCATCTCACAGGCATCAGCATCCAGGGTACTACACCAGTTTCTGGATGCCATGTTACCACATGCCAATGAGCATATATACTTCCCCAGATCTCAGGAGGATTTGGCTAGCAATATGCGCCACTTCCACCGTGTGGCACAATACCCGGAGGTACTGGGTGCGATAGACTATACGCACATACAAATCAAGTCATCACCTGGGGAGCAGGGTAGACGCTACATAAACCGCAAGGGATTCCCCTCCATCAATTGCCAGGTCGTGTGCAATGCGCAGGGCTTTATCATGGATGTGTGTGCTGGCAGCCCTGGAAGCTACCATGACTCCCATATCTGGCATGCCTCACAGCTGTACCAGGTATTCGCCAGGGGGGACATCCCACAAGGCCACCTTGTGGGGGATGCTGGCTATGCACTGGAGCCGTGGATGATGACTCCCATCAGAAATGCACACACACACATGCAAGAACGCCATAATGAGGCACACGCACAAACCAGAATAATCATAGAGCATGTGTTTGGGATGCTGAAATCATGGTTCCGGTGCTTGGATACATCCGGTGGAGCCCTGCAGTACTCTCCAGGCACATGTGCCCACATATTCATAGTATGTGCCATGCTACATAATATGATCCTGGAAGCAGCTGCTGCAGGGACATAATGGTGAAGGGCCACAAAGCCCACCACAACTGCCAAGGCCAGTCCAGGCACAGAGGGTTCAGGACCATGAACACACTGTGCCAGCCCCAGTAGGCAGACGGAGGCGTACCCAATATGCCTATGCCCTGGCAAAGAGGGAACATATAGCACATACTCTGACAGCGTAGGCTCCATGGACTGACACCTCCCTACCTGCACACACAGTGAAATGGACGGCACACAAACATGACCACCCGTAAAGTGTACCGTATGGGTGGCCCCATGTGTGACTCCAACATAGGCAGCCACCAAACACTGTACACCCAACAGCCAGTGGAGCATGGAACGCCAACACCTGAACAGTACGCGGCTCCTACAGCAGACGGTGTTGCTGTATGCTGCCACGTTCGCCACAAGGTGTATACATATAAACATATATATATGTGTATATACATATATGTAGATAGATATAATTACATATATAGAAATATATGTACACATATACATATAAGTACTACAGTTAAGACAGGGAATCAGAGGGATGTAAGGTGACTGAGATGTAATACGCGATATCTGTACATAGTATACATAGTGAAACGACAACCTGAGCATCCGGGAGGTTTAACAGAAGAAGATACCGCCAACCATGGAACGGGCAACATACCGAAATGCATAACCGCGAGTCGGAAAGATCGTCAGACCACAGTACTGTAACAGTACATGCGTGGGTAATAGTATGATGATATGAGGGGAGAGGTAGACACCGCCGCCGGTGACATGGCCCACGCAGGTACTGTGTGCAACCGTCCCCGTGAGTGCCGTAGTATGTGTATGTGTGCAGTGAGGGTGCCGTGTGTGTTGCTGTGCGAGTGTAATGTGTGTGTCTCCGTAATATGTGTATGTTGGTGCCATGTTAGAGGCAGAGTGGAATAATATGTGTAGGCATATGGTACACTAGCCACAGGCATATGTACACCAGTAGTCCCAAAGTAGTAGTGAGAGCCCCACCCTGGCTAGGCATGTGGCGACGTAGAACGATACAAAGTGACAATGTCCCAGATTGTAGCACAGGAATATACCCCACAGGAAATGGAAAGGATGTATGTACTACTCATGCCCGTATGTATGACACCGATATGCTAAGTGCAAAATGATACGCCGACAAAGTCACACAGCAATAGGTATGTACCGCAGAAATACGTATGTGCTACCCCAGTACTGACCGTGGCCACGTATCGGCCCGTAAACACTGCTGTGTGTTCTACAAGTGTCAAACAAGCAATCCCCACCTGAATAGGTGGCAACCACTGGCAAACAGGCCATCCCAACAACAGGACCACAATGACTGTAAATATCTGGGACAGAATGACAAGGGATAGTCGTCACGTACAAACAACCGCTGATATACCACAGATGTGACGGAGGAATACATGCATGAAGCACACATGCAGGCGATACCAACACCACATGACAACAACACAACCTACACTCCCATACCAACAGACAATTAACTGTCAACTCTCCAGGCAGGGATGGAGCACACAGACAACCATACTGTGTATGTAGAGATGCAAGGCCCACAACCCGTATCCGTCACCTACAACCTCCGATATCCCCCACCGTACATATTAAAGGGATACAAACTGTAATAGCAGCACAAACATACAGGCAGTCAATGACATCTGCATAACCGCAACATCTCGCGTGGGAAACACAATCAAAGGCGGATGCATACTTGCATGCGTTGTTTAAAGGAATACAACAGCCATGTTACACATCCGAATGCAAAACGCCATCAACAGACGTCGTCAGGACAGGGACACCCACATGTTGAACCAAATACTATACCCAACACACACAATCCACGGCTAACACCACTGCGAAATGTACCTGTCGCCACACATAGCGGCTGCAGTTACACATAACATAACACAATACAGACCATCTCCACGAAGGTAGGGCAAATAGCCAACGCCCAGGTGAGGAATCCAACCATACCCCAGTTACAACGCGTAATGTCCGAATGGAGTAGATGCACAGGTGATATGCACACAATTACTCACTGAGGAACAGCAATTGGTGGGAGGAACCCACATGTTGCAGGTATCGACGGATATAAGGATGACTCCCAGGATATTCAAACTGTATGCTCATACCGAACCAGCAGTGTACAACCGAAAGAAATAAAAGGAAAACCGATACATGGAGCGAAACACGCGAAACACCGACAAGGTATGTAGAACACATGATATGGGTGTGTAAAGCATTATGTGTATGACGAAGCTGTACTGTATGGGAATGGTGTTTGTAAGTAATGACACTTGTCCATAATGCAGAGAGTGGTGAAAGGTGGTTATGTAGTGCTATCCTGCTGAGCATACCAACGACTGTGGACACTGTGTGCACAGCAGTGGGACATCATGTACACAGCCGAGACACCACAAGGGCTGCCACAGGGGGGCATTAGAGAGAACAATGCCAGACCACGCCGATGCTGGCAGTGGATGTCCAACAAGGAAGTGCCATAGCAGGGGATAGGACATGTATGTATACTGTCACAGCACACATGTCTATGGGCATATACCGTTGATGTCATACGTAATGTGCGGCCGACGTGCACGTATGCCTTGCAGTAGGGGATACTATGTCAACTATGTGTAATGTAAAGCTGTCAGGGTGGATATGACAGACATTATACACAGTATCACAGGCATATCATGCATAACGGAGGTATCGCCTATTGGTATGTACAATAACAGGATACATATGGCCTGTAGGTATGGGACAGAGTAGTAGCATCATAGCCATCCAAAATGGAAGGGACACCAAGTAACCATGCCCAAAGGATCTGTAGCAGGTGCATCGTGGGCAACAATGAAGTCTGGCAGGTCCATGTGTAAACACATGTGCAGTGTACACAGTAGTGTCACCTCCCTATGGTAGTGTCCTGTGAACAGCAGAGGCGGGTGTCAACTGCATGTCTACACAGTACCGCTGCTGTGGTGGTACCATGACTACGTGTCACCCAAACAGCAAGGGAGGTATCACATGAACAGTGCCACTGTGTGTCCCTGTGGGATGTGCACAGGACCTATGTTCCACAGCATGGTGTGTGTTGTGTCTGCGGAAGTAACACAGAAGCCCAGCCCATGCAGTGTGACATGTGTGCACATATCCATGAGCAGTCCGTTCACACTGCCCACCGCAATTGTCATGTATGAGGAGTATATGCATCAGTAATGCGGAGGACATGGTCCGTGTCAGAGCAGAAGACACCCCTGCGTATGCAGATGTGTACAGATGTGTTTTCCGTCTGTCAGCCGCATATGTAAACCGTCCGAGCCTGGTACACATCGTGGCATGACAATGCTGTGCCATGTAAAGTTGTAGCCATTGTGGAAGGTACACCATAAATGTGGTATTGTACCCTTGACCATGTGTAGATGTGTGTATGCCACAGGTACAATGGCTACCTATGTACCAGCATCACACACAGTACAGATAGGTGTGGCCCTGCAGAAGTGTATCCATGCCACAGTGGAATACGGTAACCACAGGACCGTGTGGGGCATATGTGTGTACGGCAACCATGTACAATGTGATATGTATGTACGGGGCCAGTATCCATGTGATAGTCAGTGGGTGAATGTTTGCTATGCAAAGGTGATGTGCATGCACCATGTGTCATGCATCCTGATGCCATGACACCCACATGATGTATCCGCCACACTGACACCCATATGGTTGGTATCGGTATGAGCTGGTGGAGCAATAATGGTGCCAGGTATGTAGGCGTGGGATATCTAGGCATGAACAGTACTCTGTGACAACATGTTGTGCATGTAAGCAAATAGTGAACATGAGGGGCCCCATGACTGAGGACTGTGTAATGCCATATGTACCTGACATGTAGTAGGTACTATGATATGCTTGCACCACTGTGTGTCCTGTCCATGAGTCATATAGCCTAACATCCTGAGACACAGGGTATGATGTGCAGGTGGATGTGTATGTTGCCAATACCAGAACATGGAATGGTGCTGAAGGGCAATGTGAGGACAACGTCTGATGTGTTGGCCTCTGTACCACCCCAACCGCCCATGCAATGGTACGACAGGTGGCCAGCATGTGTATGTGGCGTGCTGTGGCACACACAAGCCCAACAAGGGTGCCAGGAAAGGCATGGAGGCCATCAATGTGTGCGGGAAGCACGTTCGTGAGGATGTGCCCCAGTGCCATTCAGAACGGTCCAGTCATGGGTGTATGACTGCAGTCCCAAACGTGCAACGCAGTGCCACCCATGGGTAGTGCGAGAGATGCGGCTGCGCGGCGGTCAAGGTACACAATGTCCGACAACAGGCTAGCAGTGAATATAGTGAGCTGGTGCGGCGACACATACCAAACAGGTTGGTGGGACATAACAGCTAGGGACATCAGAAGGTGACATCGGGCCAGTGTCCCAGGACATAACGTGTGCATGTCAGTACCATGTATGTGTCCACAGGGACACTACAATGTCCATGTATGGATTGCGACCCTGTAGTGAGTGAGAGTGTGTATTGTTGGTAAGTACACCATCGCCTGGCACGTTGCCAACATTATCTCGGTCTGCAATGCCTGGGTGACTATTGTATGTGACATCGAATGTGGATGTAGCCAAACAATACAGACATACCACCACACTGCCTGAGGCCCCACACTGCAATGTGCGGCAGTCATGTTTAGGTAGCTAGCCTTGGAGCATGTGATGGACCTCGAGGACCCACCATGGCTGACAAGTGATGCACCCCACACATGTGAATATGCACCACCGTGCAACAGCGTGCACATGTGCTCGTATATCAGATGTGCATGGAACATGACCACCACCGTGGCGTCTGTGAAAAGGTCAGTACCGCCATGTCTCTGTGTGGAATAGCATGGTCTCTACCATTGTGTACATGCTACGGAAGCGCACTGTGGTATGTGTCAGCATATGTATGTACACTGTCCATCTGCCGGGGTGCCATGCCATTAACAACTGCTGTCAGCAGACGTCAGTAGTACTGGCTGTAGTACACATGTTCCGTGTATGCTGCGATGGGTGTGTTTCCAGGGTGTGGCTAGCAGGGCCGTGAAGCATATGTGTTCATCCACCAAAGGGGGGATATCCCCAGGTGCAACACACCAGACACATGGAGGTATTGTGCATGCTGAGGGTAGTGTAGGTATGGTATGTGTTGTGTAATGTGTCAGACAGCTGGGCGGAGTGCATGCCTCAAGCATGTGTAGGTACATGGGTGTCTATTCTAGGGAAGTGTGGGTTGCTGTCAGCACATGGCAGTATCAGCTGTCTGAGGCCCAATGTACAGTATAACAACACAGACAGCATGTAACCTGCGGTGTACAATGTCAACTCTGTTGCGTGTTACAATGTGTCTAGCGGTCACAAACACGGGTATCTGCACATTGAGCACCTATGATGCATTGTGTTCGGCAACTATCCAGGATGTGTGCAAAACACTGTGTGATGTGGGATCCCCTCACCTGTGGGTGTTGCAGTCCAGGTATGTGCCTGGGAGGTACGATCCGTGTACAATCCATACTCGCAGGCGTGCTGCGCAGAGCATGGAGGCAGGTCCAAATCACTGCAGAGAAATGTGAGTGGTGCAATAGTGTGTGTGCCTTGCTTGTGTGCAGCACAGTGGAAGATGCAAGCATTGTCCCACATGACCCCATGCCGTGTCTGCCTGTTACAGCCCTGCCGGAGACAGTTATGTGACACCGCCACAGAGGCAGTATAGCATGTGAAGATGTACATGTGTGCTCCACACCCCAGGCAGATGGCTGCAGGTCATGTGTGCCACAGCAGTGTGGTCGACCAGGACTGTCATTGCGGTCAGATACCACATGCCTGTATAATTACAGTATGAGCATAGGCAACAGTTGCAGTGACACAGTAGGTCAATGTACAGTGTCCCTGTGTTCAGACCACTGCCTACTGTACACTTGGCTAGACACACACTCAGAGGGTGATGACACCGGTGAGCCATCACATGTCCCAGTACACGTAGCCTGTGTAATGCCATCACAGGGCAGTCACAATAACACGTTGTATAAGAGATATATTGTACCAGGTGATGTGTCATGTGTGCATATGTTGAGTTGCACAGCTGTTCACACGTCCGCAACATATCAGTGCATGATGCCTAGTGTAACATGATGTGTGGAACTGCACTGTGATCCACAACAGGGTCATCCGAGACAGGTGTGTTGTGAATGGTGTAACCCATGGTTCCGCAGGATATACACCAGTGCTGTTGGCTGCCATGCTGGGGGCCACCAGTGGTGCCTACAGTGGTCATACAGACATACTGCACACATTGTTCTGGCAGGAATGTCCATTGTTGTAGATGATGTGTTACTACGTGAAGGTAGGTGTATGTTGTGAATGTTACCCATCCAGATGTGACCATCAGGTGCAGTTATGGTTGTTGACAGCATCACACCCATCCACAGCTGTCAGCACCCTGTCCCCAGAATGGGTATCAGCCACCCTCGTACTGTGTGACTAATGTGCAGATGGCGGAACACCTACTACTGGCTGGCTAACAGTGTCATCTAGGAAGGCTATGTGATGGCTGGAATACGCCGTTCTAATGTATAATGATGGTATCCCAATGAATTACATGGAATCACATATAGTAAGCCATGGCTTGCATGTAAACCATGTACAACAATGACTGTGTGACAGACACAAACAATGTGGAGCCATGTTGAACATGCACCCGTGAGAACACCAAATGAGGTATGTTGCACTTATTGATGTACAACTGTCAGCTATGGGCACAGCATGGATGCAGACACACATCCCCCACAGGCAGTACTGCTCCATGTTGGTAGGGGGGCATTGCACGAGTACATGTGACAGTTGCTGTACTGCCACATGTACTGCATATCTGTCATATAGGGGTAGCATTGGTACGTGACTGTCGGACATGCCTGTACATACGACCATGTCCCACAGGATATGTGTTACGTGTGTACAACACCTGTCGTACCATCATCAAGCTGTGAAGTGTATGGCTGCCAGTGTACCTGTGTGACATGTTGTGCAATGGGTGCAAAGGTATGCAGTAGCGCATTGCATGCCCACATGTCCCACACAGATGCATAGCCTGAACATACAATACAAATAGGGTGTTGGATAATAGCAACCCACAAGAGGTGATGGGTACGGGTGGCAACCCACTACCACCTGTCCGGGTAAGGTGTGCATGTCCATGACACATTAGCACCTGAGATGTTAGCAGTACAGCTGTACAGGGTGGCATGCATATTTGATCACTAATACCCTTGCATGTTCCACCACTGGCCTGTTGACAGACAGACACCAGCACAATGTGCAGCATTGACATGTGCACAGCACATCATCGCTGGCTACAGTAGAACAGGGTTACTGTGTAGACATGTGCACAGAACATCTGCGCCAGCCACAGTCAAACATGGTATGTGTTGAACCCCACCGTCATTTTAGCCCATGCCACAGACAGATGTTCATGCATCAGTGTATGTACGGCTGGGAATGTCCCTGGCCTAGCAGTATAGCTGTGTCAGTGTTGCGAACAACATACTGAATGGGCTGGGTGTGTGAGGTGTGCGTCATACGTGTATGGTCTGATGGATGATACCATCAGTGCCCCCACTATGTGAACATCCCTGTCCCCATAAATGGATACCTATGCTGTGCCCAACACCACGGTCCCTGTGGGAGGGATGGTGCTGTGTGGTGCACCCACCGACATGGCGGTGGCAGCAGGCACTGGATGTAGACATATGTGGTACCCATGTCAGGCCAGGGTACCATCCATGTGCACAGGATATCATTGTGTGGGCACATACAGCACTGTGTTGAACAATATCACAGCACATAGCACCTGTCAGGGGTAATGTGTATGCATGGATGTGCGATACCAGCATGCACCATACACACCCCTACCAAGCAGCATGCTGCCTACCTTGCAGAAGGCCATTGTCCACACCATGATGATAGACATGCGTAATGTCCATATACACATAGCAATGACATATGGAATGGACAGCCACCCTCCCAATACCAGTATCCCCAGGTGGGACACATCCCTGTGCCATGTATGTGACATACCCTGCCATACCATGCAGCCCTGTCCAGCAAGGCTGCACGTGCCATCACAGTCATACATGGTGCGATGGCCAAATGGCACTTGCACTATCAACTGTCCAGAGCAGTAATGTGGCACTGATGCACCTTGTGGTGTCACAGGTGCTGTGTGTTGGCATGTACAACGTCTTGCGCACATGCTATGTATGACCATCCCTGCTAATGTCATATGATTACACAATGTCCCATGTGTATCACATGTGCAATACAGGTGAGCCGTGGCAGGTTATCCAACACCTGTACAGTGCTGTGTAGATGTACATGGCACAACACATGCATGTACAGGTGTCCACGTGTATGTGTGCAGTGCCACCGCTGACGTCCATAATGGCTGCATCTGTGATGCCTAGCAACATATACACAGCATCCAGGTGAACAGTAGAACTGTGCGCACATTGGGATACGTGCCGACTGGTATGAACACAGGTGCAGGCAGGTACACATGTCCACAGCAGGTTACCATCTACATGGTGTGTGTACAGTGTGATGAGTTGACACACAGATATGATATGATACCCGCTGCCTAACGGTATGACAGCAACACGTCAGCTGTGTCAGTGTCATGATGCATCGCAAAGATTACTGTGCAGATGTTGTACATGTCATAGCAATGTATGTCCAGCGGTATGCCAGTACATCAGTGTAAATGTGACCTGTCACCATCATTATGTCTTACAGATAATGCCTCGTTCACGGCTGCCAGCCTTCAGCCGCCAGGAGGATGACGTAATCATACCGTTACTCCATGACAACTATGACCTGCTATTCAGCCATGTTCCACAGCAAGCACAGCAGCGGGATGACCTGTGGCAGGATATGCGCAGGAGGGTGAACGACGTGGGTGGCAACAACCGCACCTACCAGCAGATACGCCGACACTGCATGGACCTAATATGGCATGCAAAACAGTGTGCCACCGCAATCGCCAGAGAACAAGGTGGAACAGGTGGTGGGCCACCAACCCAGCCCCCACTCACACACACGGAGGAGCTCCTGGCCAGTCTGGGGACACCCAGGGAACATCATGCAGAAACACTAGCTGCCATCGTGGAGGTGAGTGTCTCCCAACCAATGAGCCTGGAACTGCCTGGTAAGTCAGTCTTGCATATGTGTATGATATCTTCCGTAGGTGTGGGTGTCACAGTACACCACGTAATGTACCAACACATGCCAGGTATATGGGCACACAAGCCGCATACTACAGTATGCTACGTTGTGTTTGAAGACGTGTGCATACCACATGCTATCACACAGGTACATGATGTGACATGCACAGTGCTTACTGTGGCTACAGTCATGGATAATGTTTATACTGTTGTGTCGCCCCTATACAGGTACCTCTGGCGTGTTGCACAGCCATGGGTCCGTCACAGGTGAGACTGTTGTTAGTAACAGGCATGTTACAGTGTATAGATATTCGCCATATGGCCAGGTATAACATGCACACCTGGGTTCTGCTCCAGTCACGGTATACAGGTCGCACCACCAGACACACACATGCCACCCATGTACAGTAGATACAACCGTTAGTATACACCGGCATGAAACCACAGTACCTGTCAATGTGATATGTGCAGTCAGCTATGCATACAATGGTGGAGGTGTTCTACAATAGATGCATATGTAGTATGCATTGGAACACCATTTGTGGTACGCACACAGTACCACATAGTGAGCTGTGATCTGGCCAGCAGACAGGTGTTACCAATGTGACATATGCCCCTGCATTGTGTGCACACGTTGTGACACGGCACACAACATGTCCCATGCCCGTGGTGTTCTGTCTGCAATATTGTCACACCATGACATGACCTACGCCCAACATAGCAAACATCCACACTTGTTGTCTGCATAGCCCTCTGGATTGTGACACCTCTGACTTGTATGGGTGTATGTCACATGGGCCACCACAGGGATGGGTACACGATGCCCATCGCACACAATTGTCCATGACCCAGTCAAACATGGCCATGGGTGATAGCCACAGGCATGTTGCCACACAGTACGTCTGGAGTGGATAGACACCGTTGCACATTGTCCACACATAGTGCGATCATAGCCGTAGTGGACCACCTGTGCATTTGATGTGGTACACCAGACAACCGGAATGCCTGTCTGCAGCCACCGGAGGTGCCACCAATGTCTACCATATACGTGCTGTGGAACAGCATGACTGTGTTGTAGACATGGCAATGCAATGCGTCCATGTTATGCATCGCACAGAAACATACCTGTGTCCTGTTGCCATGCAGTGGCACAGTGCCTGTACTCCCCACTGTATAGCTATGTACACGGCTCACACCAACCACACCTGCACAGACATCTTTGTTACACATGCATTCTATCTGTAGCCTGTACACATAACACTGCACTGTGATGCCCAGTATGATGTGGTGCATGTGGTGGGACACCATTGTCACATGTACACATGTTATCGCACATGTCAGCGGAGTACATGTCAAAGTGACGCCAGCCATGTGTACTGTTAACCTGCCTGTGGCCACATGGTGTATCACGGTGATGCATGCAAACTACCATGAATGTGTGTACTGCATGCCTACTGATATGACACCTGCTTGATGTAGTGTGCACCCCAGGGCAGTATGCATATTACCACTATTAATGTCTGGCCTGCATTCTCTGAGCTGTGGTGTGGGAATGCTGCATGCCATCTGCAATATCACATGCATGATGTGTCTGCGTGTGTGTGTGTGTGTGTGTGTGTCTGCGTGTGTGTGTGTCTGCGTGTGTGTCTGCGTGTGTGTGTGTCTGCGTGCGTGTGTGTGCGTGTGTGTGTCTGCATGCGTGTGTGTGTCTGTGTGTGTGTGTGTCTGCGTGCGTGTGCGTGTCTGCATGTGTGTGTGTGTGTCTGCGTGTGTGTCTGCATGTGTGTAATGTATCTTACAGTATGTCTTTGTATTCACAGGTGGTGTAGGTGCGTTCCCCTCCTGCGGTCCATCTGATGCTAGTGTCCCCACAGATACTAGCGGTGATGACCATATGCATGAGGTACAGGCAGGGTTGTCAGGGGCAGAAGCTGTGCCATTGGTTACCATCCCACCTATGTCCCCCTCATCCCCGCACATGGTTCTGATGCCGACACATACCACATCACAGTTGCCCATAGAGGAAGGACAGTCAGCGTCTGTTGGCATTGAGCAGGAATGTGTGGTGGCTACAGAAGGTGCACGTACACACCATGTTGCCAGTGTAATGACTGGTGATGTGCCACACAGGCATTTGGCTGGTGCTGCTCGTAGGAGGACCTCTGGCAGACATGCACCTGCTGTACAGGGTGCAGCAGCTGGTATCACCAGATGCATGTTCCAGACTGTAATGGCGGCACAGGCACGTGCTGAACGGCAGAACCAAGAAGGGCAGAGGCTGCAGAGGGCCGCAATCCATTCCCTAAATGAGAACATCCAGTCATTGGCGAATGCTCAACAGCATTGCTAATGTACTGGATAGGCGATTAGGTGAGATGGTTGGAATCCTCGACCGAGGCATGTCAATCCGCGAGTGTGAGCTGTCTGTGCTGGAACACCTGGTAGGGGTGAGGCATAGGACACGTGGCCGTAGGCCAGCAACACCACCTAGTGTAGGTCGACGTGTGCGTGCCACCTCTCATGCCCACTCACACAGTGCCGGTAGCAGCAGCAGTGCAGCTGGTGCTACACCGACCACACCAGGACACAGCAGGCCACGTGGACGTGGCCCTGGCTGGTCCCAGCGTGGACACGGTTCCAGCGGACATGTGTCATCGGAGAGTGGCCACTCCATACCTCCACCCGGTAGTGCCCGTGCGACCCCAGGCAGGCACGGGTCACGTGGCCGCAGATGGACACAGTGAGCCATACAACCTGCACTAGACAGTCTGGGGCTGCCAAGTATACCCCATGTAGGCATCACGTATGGCTGAACTGTGTACACACATACCCACACATGGCAGACACAACTGTAGGGCTCCACCACATCCACATGCATTCTGCACAGTCATGCCCAGTAAATGCACCGGCCCTTACACACACACATGATGTCATCCATTGGTACAGCCTATGCCCCTGGCACACATATCACCCTGTGCATATAATGAAGCCTCTGCCGCATCACTGTCATCCACACCATCGGTGCACGGTTATGCAAATATATTCTGATGCACAGGGTGGACAAGATAGTGAGAGGTGTATGTGATACCTGTGTGCATAGCGTGTGATGTGTATGTTGCAGTGGTTGTGTATGACAAGTGACAGGTGCGTATGTGGCGTGGGTTGTGTACTGTCATCATGCAGCAGACATACCATGTAGTGCAGGTGCAGCATGCATTGAGCTGTGTACACGGTATGTGTGATGGTTACATGTGTAGCACCATGTTGGTTCTGTTAACCTGTATGCCTCATATGGTGTACTCGCATGTGCCTACTGGGAGCACTGTTATCAGTCCCCCACATGTAGCTGTGGGTTACCCACAGGCACATCTGGCAATATCAGCATACCACATGTACCCGCAACCTGCCTGGACACCTACATAGGTACATAGGTGCATAGGTACATACTAGGCTATGTGCCCTATGGCATGTGTAAGCCTAGCCAGAGTGTGTGTGGCTTTCACCACCCCTTAGGATGAGGATACTATATCCATTGGTCTGCTGTCCCTCTGTCCAGCATTGACACAGAGATGATTCCTGGGGCATACCTACGATCTCCCATCCACACGTCAGGATTACTCTTGGACAGAGTCAGTGAGGGGCTCTGCTTCACAAGGGCTGGGAATCTGTTCCATGGTGTAGGAGTCTCTGGGCGATGAACCTGTCCCTCCAGCACGTCCTATTTATATCCGTGTTGAGGTTTGTGTCTGTTGCTCTCGTGCCTGTGGTTGTTTGGATCCTAGGAGGTGGAGCATGTCAATGAAACCCAGGTTGGACATGGCCTTGTATGTCAGGCACAGATCACCTCGGAGCAGATGGTATGAGAAGGTATAGAGCCGGAGTTCCCTCAGTCGGGCAGCGTGTGACATATGTTTCAGCCCCTTTATCCCTGTGTTGGGGAACGTTTGGGGTCTTTCCAACTGCTGCAGGTGTCAGGTTAGGTACATTCCGAATGGGGCTTTGTACCCAATCATTGGTCTGATGCGTGAAGAGTACAGGGGTACAATGACCTCCCCTGATCTGGATGTGAATCCCTTGATGACCACGTGGGCAATATGGAATGTCTTCCCAACCACATTGGCAATGTGAGTGTCAAGAGAGGTTACCGACAAGTTGGGTCCCCAGGTCCCTGATCACGTCAACCGTGTTTAATGGATTACTACCTATGTGGTAATTCGGGGTTAACTTGTATTTCCCAAAGGGTAGGTCTATACCTTCCCTGGCATGTAGCTTCAGGCCATGGCTCTGGCACCAGTTATCCATTTCTATGAGACCTCAGGTGGATGTCTGTGTCTGATGGGGTGTTGATTATGGTGGCCGGTTTGCAGTCATCTGCATACCTTGTCTGCCACAATCCCCCTATGTTTGCATGCACATCGGAAAGTTGAATGCCAAACAGGAGGGGGCCCAGGACTGAGCCCTGTGGGCCACCACTCGGGACCGGCTTGGAGTCTGACATGGCACCAGGAACACTAACCCTGTGGGTTCTGACCTTGATCCGGTTGGCAACCCATCGTGTGACATATGGCTCTACATCTACGCTGGTGAGCCTTTCTATGATGCCCGCATGGAGTTTGGTTTGAACGCTGTCGCCAGGTCACGGTAGTCTGTGTGAACCGACGTACCCCCATCAATGGCCTTAGTGACTCTTCCGAACAGGTCGACCAGGTTCAGGAGGCAGGATCTGCCCTTGACTAAGCTGATGTGGGTATGTTCCAGTATTTGTCGTTCCCCAATGTCTTCATTTATGGGCTCCATTATGGTCCCCCCCATAGCTTTGCAGACAAGGCTCGTCAAGCTTATAGGGCGGTGATGTCCAGAGTCCGTAGGAGCACCACCTTGGTGGAGTGGGACCACAGTTGCCGTATGCCATCCATGGGTACGTAGCCTGTAGTAAGGCTAAGATTAAACAGCAGCCTTATGTGCGGGTTGAGGCCCTCATTGAGGTTGTGTAGCACACAGCCGGGGACACCGTCCGGTCCCATTGATGCTGTGTTCTCTGCTTTACAGATAGCAGCTCTCACCTGGGCATTCGAGATGTTTGGGAGGCTAGACTCTGGTGGGATAGATACCTCCCCTCTTGGGGGGGGGAGGGTAGATATATGCACGGAACCTGTCTGCCAGTTTGTTGGCAATGTCTGTGGGTTCAGTGATCATTGTACCATTCTGGACTAATTCCGAGCATAACTGTGAGCTTCCACCCATGTTCCTACCATAGCTAAGGAAGGCCTTATGGTTGTCTTATGTGTCCTTTGCAAGTCCTCTCCCACAGGCGGCCTTGGATGATTGTATGAGTGATCGTATGTTACCGCCAGTATTGATCAGTGATGCCTTCCCTGGTAGTGATATTGCTCTGTCATGTAGTAGCTTTCACCTCTTGTTGTATGGTTTGCTTATGGCTGGGGTCCACCAGACTGTGTGCCTGCCTTTGGTGGACAAGGTCCTGATGTTATTAGGGATTGCTTGATCCAGACATTCCTGGGGGTGCTCGTAGAAGGCATTTGTAAGGGTTTCAGCAGCGGGGCCTGTGTTTTCCACTGGCATGGAGGCCTTGTAGGGTACCACACCAGTCATATGACATGTGGGGTTCGCTGTGGAGAGGTCTTCACTGTGGTCTCCCTTGCCGGTGTTGGGGGCGGGATGCGGATCTCCAGTGAGATCACTATATGGTCTGACCTCACCGTTGAGGGATGTGCATCCTGTGTGGAGCATGTCGTCCCCATGTGTGATGATCAGGACTAGTATAGTTCCTCCCCTTGTGGGTATGGTGCATAGTTGTTCCACAGCATTTGGGTGTATGAACACCTGGAACCTTTGGTGTAGGGTGTTGGGTCCTGGGTAATAGATAGGTTCATAGATTAGTTCTAGGCTAACTGCCCTTGCGAGCCATTTTAAGCCTAGCCAGTTATCCCTTGTGAGACTCAAACCCTGCACCTTGTGTTTGTAAGGCAAACATCTTAACCATTAGGCCACCCTCCCAACAGGGTAATGTTCCTGGTCTATGTATGGGTGGTTGATGTCACCCAATATGATGGTGTTGTGAGAGCATTCATACTCCCCAGTGTTTTCAGGAAGGCTGTGCGGGTATCCTGGGTTTGGGAGGGTGGTCTGTAGCATGCAACAAACTGTAGGGAAGTCCTACCCATGGTTAATTGCACCTGGATGGTCCCCGCTGCTACGTGCGTTTCCGCCAACCTGGAGGTGTGGGTATCCTTCATGGAAATGGAGACTCCCCCTCCTTCTGTGGTTCGGTCCGGGTTAGGGTCCTGAACGCATGATATGAGGTATGACCTGATAGTGCTGGGGTGCTCTCAGGAGCCCTGAACCAGGTTTCAGTCACAGCACTGACATTGATGTCCTCCATAGTGAGGAGGGCTTTTGAGGGCGTGAAGCTTGGGCGTAGACTACTGGCATTGAGCAGTATTACCCTTAGTTTTTCCAGGTTTGTAGTCTAGGGCGGTAGGTTTATCATTTCAGCCTTGCCTGCAGTGGGCACTGTGGGGGTGGCAGGAGCCTTTGCCAAACTCTTGAAGCCCAGGGGCGACAGGTGCAAGCCGTCCCTTACGAAGGAGCGTGGCGTGTCAAGCATGTCATCCCAGGCAAGAGGACATTGGACCCCCTCAGACTGACACGGGTAATCAGGCCAATTATCAAGGGTGATCATTCGGACTCAGTATTGTGGCATCATTCTTGATGAGGGTGGGATACTGCTCAGGGTCAGGGTCATGCTGGCCTGGGCTACAAAATCTGAGAGCCCCTCTATGTCTCCTTTCATGTATCCCAGGGAGGTATGTCTCCGGTCGTTGACACCAGCATGGACAATGACCGCGTCATACTTGTACATGCTGCGGAGTGACCTGAGTGCTTGTGTTATGTGGCGGATTCCAGCACCTGACAGGCAGCCTACTGTGATCATTCCCTTGTTCAGTCTGGTGGGTGGGACGTCGGTGTGTCTGACTATGGCATCACCTATTACAAGTGTGTCTGGCATTGTGTGTGGCCTTAAGGGCTGTGACTGTTTAGCACACTGACGTTGAGAACTATGTGTTGCATGTCCTATGTCTTGTGGAGGCAGTTGCTTGGGTGTCTGCTTCGGAGGCCTCATTAGGTTCGTTACATGTTTTAACAGTGCCTCCGAGTACGTCTTTGTGTGTTCATGTGTTTGTTTAGCATTTGTGATATTTCCATGTGACACTGGGTTTGTGGTGTGTGTGGTGTCCTTCTCCTCCCGTTTGGTCTTGCCGGTCGTGGTTTGAGAGAGCTCAGCCTCCTGTCTGGCTATATAGTTGCATCTCTCACATGTATTTTGTTTAGTGGGGGAGGTGCGGGTTGTCCGTGTCCATGAGGCACCTGTAACATTGCCTCAGGATGCCCAGATTCACCAGCTGAACAGGAGAGGTCGCTAGCAATTGACCCTTCGACATGCCAAAGAATGTGAATGCGTTTGCTGTGTAACTGGGTCAGAAGGGACCTATAGGGAAGTGGGTACTCAAGGGGATTCTAGGCTAGTGTAGTACTCCGTCTAGTATACATGTACTTTACCTATGTAGGAATACTGTGGGAGCAGGTGCTGAGCTTTTGTGATAGAGAACAGACAGTTTAGATTGCAAGTAGAGAAGTTCTACGTGTAAACCTGTGGAGCACGGAGCCAGATATAGTGTAACGTTGTTTACACGGTACATGACACACATGTCCACACATATACTGCACCTGACGCCTGTGGTCGGTGCCACAGGCTACGGTGGACAGAGACATCACATACATGGCATGACACAGTACAGGTATGGTGACATTCTGCAGGTGTCGTACACAGCGTGCTGGCGACTGACCGCAGATGTCACCTGTCAGCTGTGGTGCACGCTGTGCAGCAGTAGGACGCTGTACCGGTACAGGAATATGTCTGCAATCATGGGATGTACACCACTATGGCGCACACCCCATTGTGTGCAGATGGGGACACCTGCCTGTGTGGTCAGCACCCTCACAATACAATGCACCCACACGCCATGTCACAGGGGGCGGACTTGCACAGGTGGCCAGTATGGCTCACACCTATGGCATTGACAGGGTCGTACAATGCAGCACCAGTACGGGATGGTCACCCTGTGTGGTTAGTGTCCATTCACAACACTATATCTGCATACACCCTCACAACAGGCAGCAGACATACACACATGTTGACACACTGACATGGTGGTGACCACACATGTCTACGGAGGGGGCGTGTTGCATGTACTGCACCATCCACATCCATGCACCCCACACTGAGGTATGTACAGATCTCTACCATGGTGTACAGTGATGTGTGGCACATGGGAAATAGTCCCCCCGATCTGTGGCATACATGGGCACACATTCCTGCACACATGTCAGTGCTGGGAATGCCACACCCGCTATATGGGATATGTGCATGCGTGCAGCGGTATGTAGTGCATTATGCGTACCAACACTGTATCTGGCAGCTGTGCCGATATATGCACTTGGGAGGTGGTAGGGGTTACAGTAGCCATGTAACATATGGTCGATGACACCTGACCGATGGGTATGCATTATGGCAGCACTGTCATGTAACAGCGACATAGCAGACTGTATGCACATGGCAGGGTAGGATGGTGTGTGACACACCTGTGACCACCACCTGCACACATGCATGTGGACAGGTGTTTAAACACATGATGTACACACATACCGCCATGCGTGCTGTTACTATGCCACCATATGACGGCCCCCATGATGGGTATGCATGTGGTAGGGGGTTGCAACTGTGTTATGGACATCGGACACTGCTCATGCATGGCTGCACCATGCACAGTACACGTGTCACATGTATCCCCTGTTGCCATGTGTGTATGCATTGCTACGTTGTGACATGTGTGTCGACATACATGGAACATGGACTGTGGTATGGTATCTCAGCTGTCACAGGCAAACTGTACAAGGGTATGTGTCCCAGTCAACACCGCTACACCCTGTAGGGGGAGCATACCACAGACATGTGTCCACCTTCCATTCGTGTGTGTATTACCGCGTATGCCAGTGTTATGCATGTGGTACATCACAGGCTTCGTATGTGTCCTGTGTGCAGTCCTTGCACACAGCCAGACAATCACATATATGACATATCCAGACTTTGTTTCACTGTGGGTACAGCTGCAGTCATGTGTCATATCTGTGTCAGGCCTGTGGTATGTGTGGAGCACGCCTGTCCATGTATACCGATATGGGCGGACTACATCACACCTGTGGGATCATTGATAGTACATGTGTACTCTGCATGACGGGTGTACACCGCCATATAGACCTGTGGACATATGTCACATGCTGTTGCTGGACCGTGAGGCATACTGCTGCACCGATGACATGGTGCTGGCATGGCAGCTACAGTGTTCACTGCAGTGTGTACATGTTCAGCCTGCACCTGTGACGCCTGTGATGTCATCTGTGTGTGTACGTGTAACTGCATGTGTGTCCACCCTGTGCATGTGTATGGGTTTACCTGGCTGTGACTTGCAGTGTGTACACTCCGTCTGCATGCCGGACGGTGCATAGCACATACTAAGTGTGTGAGCATGCCCGGGTTGCTGTTGTGTAGGTGGACACACACGATGGTCCACACTCTACCCTTCCATGATTCCACCCCATGTGTATGCATGTCTGCACTCTGCAGATTCTAAGTGTGTGAGCATGCCCAGTAAGCAGCTGTGTAGATGGACACACAGTACAGTGCACACCGCGCATGTCTGTGAAGATACCCCGTGTGCATGTATGTTTCCCCTTTGCAACCGCCATGTGTGTGAGCATGCCTGGGTTGCTGTTGTGTAGGTGGACACACACGACGGTCCACACTCTGCCCTTCCATGATTCCACCCCATGTGTATGCATGTCTGCACTCTGCAGATTCTAAGTGTGTGAGCATGTCCAGTAAGCAGCTGTGTAGATGGACACAGAGTACAGTGCACACCGCGCCCATCTGTGAAGATACCCCGTGTGCATGTATGTCTCCCCTTTGCAACCGCCACGTGTGTGAGCATGCCCGGGTTGCTGTTGTGTAGGTGGACACACGACGGTCCACACTCTGCCCTTCCATGATTCCACCCCATGTGTATGCATGTCTGCACTCTGCAGATTCTAAGTGTGTGAGCATGCCCAGTAAGCAGCTGTGTAGATGGACACACAGTACAGTGCACACCGCGCACGTCTGTGAAGATACCCCGTGTGCATGTATGTTTCCCCTTCATGACCGCTAGGTGTGAGGGCATGCCCAGTATGCCATTCGGGGGTACACAGTACAGTCGGCACTGATGTCTGCTACTAGGCGTGTAGCCATGGCCAATGACATCCTGCATAGCCATGGTGGCCGTCCAGGTGAGTCATATGTGGTTGATATGCCACAATGGCTGCCTACATCATGCATGCCGTTTGCCCTCTCATAGGGTATACTGTCTGTGGTGCATCCCGTATCCATGTCGTGATGTTGTGCTCCGTAGTTAGTTGGTATTCCCGAGTGCAGCACTACCGTGTTACTGTACGCCCACCTTGGGATGGTAACATGCTGTGTGACTGCGCACTCTGTCTTCATTCCCTATCGGCTGCCTTGCCTCTGCAGATGATATCACCCACCTAGGGGTATGCCTCCTGACAGTGCTGTGCTCAGTAATCTTGGTAGCGCGTTCTGTAGATGCATCATGCTGTAGTATGTTCATGTAGGTAGGCGTAGGTTCAACTCCCGGCCCTTCCCCGTGTGTGTGTGAGGTGTGTGTGTGTGTGTGTGTGTTTCCAGCTGCCCCTGGAGAGAGTAGTTCTTTTAGTCGCTTCGCAACACATACCTTGGCTATTGGCATCTATTCCTTTACGGATGATGTCACCCGCCTAGAAGTATGCCTCTGACAGCGCTGTGCTCAGTAGTCTCGGTAGCGCGTTCTGTAAATGCATCATGCTGTAGTGTGTTCATGTAGGTAGGCGTAGGTTCAACTCCCAGCCCTTCCCCGTGTGTGTGTGAGGTGTGTTTGTGTGTGTGTTTCCAGCTGCCTCTGCAGATGGTCATGCTTTTAGACGCTTCGCAACACATACCTTGGCTATTGTCAGCTATTCCTTTACGGATGATGTCACCCACCTAGAAGTATGCCTCTGACAGCACTGTGCTCAGTAATCTCGGCAGCGCGTTCTGTAAATGCATCATGCTGTAGTGTGTTCATGTAGGTAGGTGTAGGTTCAACTCCCGGCCCTTCCCCGTGTGTGTGTGAGGTGTATGTGTGTGTGTGTGTGTGTGTGTGTGTGTTTCCATCTGCAGATGGTCATGCTTTTAGATGCTTCGCAACACATACCTTGGCTATTGTCAGCTATTCCTTTATGGATGATGTCACCCACCTAGAAGTATGCCTCTGACAGCGCTGTGCTCAGTAATCTCGGTAACGCGTTCTGTAAATGCATCATGCTGTAGTGTGTTCATGTAGGTAGGCGTAGGTTCAACTCCCGGCCCTTCCCCATGTGTGTGTGAGGTGTGTGTGTGTTTCCAGCTGCCTCTGCAAATGGTCATGCTTTTAGACGCTTCGCAACACATACCTTGGCTATTGTCAGCTATTCTTTTACAGATGATGTCACCCACCTAGAAGTATGCCTCTGACAGCGCTGTGCTCAGTAATCTCGGTAGCGTGTTCTGTAAATGCATCATGCTGTAGTGTGTTCATGTAGGTAGACATAGGTTCAACTCCCGGCCCTTCCCCATGTGTGAGTGTGTGTGTGTGTTTCTAGCTGCCTCTGCAGATGGTCATGCTTTTAGACGCTTCGCAACACATACCTTGGCTATTGTCAGCTATTCCTTTACGGATGATGTCACCCGCCTAGAAGTATGCCTCTGACAGCGCTGTGCTCAGTAATCTCGGTAGCGCGTTCTTTAAATGCATCATGCTGTAGTGTGTTCATGTAGGTAGGCGTAGGTTCAACTCCTGGCCCTTCCCGTGTGTGTGTGTGTGTGTGTGTGTGTGTGTGTGTGTGTTTCCAGCTGCCTCTGCAGATGGTCATGCTTTTAGACGCTTCGCAACACATACCTTGGCTATTGTCAGCTATTCCTTTACGGATGATGTCACCCGCCTAGAAGTATGCCTCTGACAGCGCTGTGCTCAGTAATCTCGGTAGCGTGTTCTGTAAATGCATTATGCTGTAGTGTGTTCATGTAAGTAGGCGTAGGTTCAACTCCCGGCCCTTCCCCGTGTGTGTGTGTGTGTGTGTTTCCAGCTGCCTCTGCAGATGATCATGCTTTTAGACGCTTCGCAACACATACCTTGGCTATTGTCAGCTATTCCTTTACGGATGATGTCACCCACCTAGAAGTATGCCTCTGACAGTGCTGTGCTCAGTAATCTCGGTAGCGCGTTCTGTAAATGCATCATGCTGTAGTGTGTTCATGTAGGTAGACATAGGTTCAACTCCCAGCCCTTCCCCATGTGTGTGTGAGGTGTGTGTGTGTGTGTTTACAGCTGCCCCTGGAGAGAGTAGTTCTTTTAGACGCTTTGCAACACATACCTTGGCTATCGGCGTCTATTCCTTTATGGATGTTGTCACCCACCTAGACGTATGCCTCTGACGGTGCTGTGTTCAGTGGTCCACGTAGCGCATTCCATACCTGTGTCATA
Organism: Protopterus annectens; assembly: GCF_019279795.1. Classification (NCBI taxonomy): domain Eukaryota; kingdom Metazoa; phylum Chordata; order Ceratodontiformes; family Protopteridae; genus Protopterus; species Protopterus annectens. The sequence continues at coordinate 349,523,885 of NC_056734.1, read as the reverse complement.
CTGTCATGCGGTTGGGTAGGTGGGGGTAAGGTCAATCCCCATGCCTGCCAGCTGTGTGTGTGTGTGTCTATGCTCCCAGCCACATGGGTTCATATGTTATGGCTTTAGAGGTTCTGCAGGACACTTATATCCTGCCAACATCTCTGTGTTTGTGGATGGTGAGACGCAGCTCGTGGACTGCCTGTGTGCCTGCTGTGGTTCCTTGTTTGCAGTAAAAATGCCACCAAGTCGCAAAAGACCTTAACGCTTTTATTAGAACCACCCAACAGAGCGTTTTCGCCACGGAACACCGTGGCTTCTTCAGAGATACAATTTCTACAACAAACACTCCATTTAAAACTATTAAATCAGGAAGTGACACCTTCCTGTTTCCTGTTAACGGCAGCTATGTTTAAAAACACAGTGTATACAAATCATTTGAAAAATGTCAAATACAGACATCTCTAAATTAAAATCATGTCAAATACCACACCACATAAATTGACATAAATGGGTAAAGACTCCACCGCTTTACAAGGATGTATGCAGCCATTTACATAATACGCTAAAAATAAAACATGTATAAAAAATGTATATGCGCACACATGTAAAAAACATATGTATATATAAAAATGTGTGCACAAAATATATGTACAATACAGGCATCAAATTTTTATATTTTTATATTTTTATGTACATTGACATTGCACTACTAAAGGCGCAAGGACCATTCTCCTTCACAAGTGTGTACATCAATAAAGGTACTACACATAAATGTAAATTTATCTTCCCAAAAAAGAGAATCAGAACCAATATACAGTAAGTAAGTTCTTAACTGTAAGGTTGAATCAAAGAATGTCACACATACTCAAATCAATCAACTAACTGTTCTCTTTAGTGTATGTTAGTGAATGATGCAAAACACATCTAAACAACCAAGTCTACTAGTAAAAGGGGGTGCCAGAACAAAATCAGACCACAGTAAAAAGTACCATGGTAATACACCCTAACAGATTTTACCTAAAGTAACTTTTTAATTTAAGTACAGGGGCAATGTTACAATTGGTATTCAACCCAGGGTAACAAAAAGCGTCTAAACGCAACTGCCAGTCTAACTCACAATTTTCTAAAATTAAAGAGAAAGGGCCACCCCTGATCTTTAAGGGAACGTGGTCGATGGCCATGAACTGGAAACTATGACCCGGGTACAGGACAATATGCTTGGCCAGTGCATTGTCATCTTTACTCATCCTAATTGCATACAGGTGCTCATACATCCTATCTCGAAGTTGCCTATCCGTTTTTCCGATGTAGAACACCGGACAGCAATTGCACATGGCAATATCGATGACAGATTTGCTCTCACAATTGAGTGCAAACCTAATAGCATACTTCCTGTCCCTAACCTAGAATGACTCTCCTGTTCGCACATTATTACAGAACTTACAGAAGCCACATATAGACATCCCTTTCCTTTTATAAAAGCTCTCCTGTTGTACTTCCCTTTGTAGTAATTCTTTAAGATTTTTAGATCTTTTAAAAGTGAATCTAGGTTCCACACCTAGTTTTCCTGCCAGTAATGGATTAGAAGAGATCAGTCGCCAGTTCTTACGAACGATATCCAAAATGGCCTTTGAGTTGGTACTGAAAATAGTAATAAAACTCAAAGCCACATTGATATCTGACCCACTGGAATCCTCATTGATTCTCGTGGCGTCACTTGTTAAAGAAGGTACCCCTTCTATGTACATGCTGGTTACTAAGGAGGGGGCATTCTGCTTGGCCAGTAGTGGAGTGTAAAAGCCTCTAATTCTTTTAGATGTAACTTCCTCAATGAGTTCTCCAACCATTTTATCAGGGTATCCTCTGTTAATGAACATCTCCCTCAACAAGGAACATTCCTTAACAAAATCTACTAAAGTACTGCACATTCTTCCTGCCCTCACCAGCTGTCCTTTCACTATAGATCTCTTCTGTTTATAAGGATGGAAGCTGGTGAAGTGCAGGAAAGAATTGCAGTATGTTGCTTTCCTATATACAGTAGACTTAAAAGACTGCTGGCAAATGTCCTTTGTTAGTTTAACATCTAGATAATCCATCTCAATGGTAGAAAATTTAAAAGTAAATTTCAAGAACTCAGTAGTGTTGCTAATAGTTTCCACAAAGGTTTTGGCTTCTGTTTCCGATCCCCTAAACAACAAAAACATGTCGTCAAGGAATCGGGTGTAAAATGTTACAGGAGACATAATACCAGGGAGCTTTTGTAAAATATTGGTTTCCCAATAACCCATCACATAGTTTGCCACACCGGCTCCACATGGGGAGCCCATCGCCACCCCACATTTCTGTAAAAAGAACTCTCCGTCAAAAATGAAATAATTACTAGTTAGAACTATTTCGAGTAGTTCGGTGACAAGATCAACCTCCAACTTGGACGCCCCAAAGGCCTGTAACATTGACCCTATCCATTCAACCGCTTCTAAGTGCGGTATCGACGTGTACAAGTCAATGACGTCTATGGTTAACAAATTGTCATCACTATTGAATGGTAGTTTATTGACACTGTCCAAAAATGTCCATGAATCCTTACATACACTTGGGATGCCTTTGATATATTTGTCCAAAATGTGTGTAATAAGTTTGGAACATGGATAAGAGGATCTACTATCAATCAAGGCTCTCATAGGGGGGTCACTGATACTTTTATGAATTTTAGGGATCCCGAACATGACGGGGATCTTAGAACAAGTGATGTCAATATAGTTATATGTCTTAATGTCAATTTTCCCCGTCAAGAACAGGTCCCTAAAGTATCCCCTAATCCTCTGTGTACTACCATTAACTTCATTTCTTGAAGATTTTATATAGGCAGCACTATCTAGAAGGGCAACCATCTTCTCATTGTAAGTGGAATTGTGAAAAATCACCAACCCCCCTCCCTTGTCAGGTTTTAACACACGTATAGGCAACTGGCTGATCTCATCCAACAGTAACCGTTAACAGGAAACAGGAAGGTGTCACTTCCTGATTTAATAGTTTTAAATGGAGTGTTTGTTGTAGAAATTGTATCTCTGAAGAAGCCACGGTGTTCCGTGGCGAAAACGCTCTGTTGGGTGGTTCTAATAAAAGCGTTAAGGTCTTTTGCGACTTGGTGGCGTTTTTACTGCAAACAAGGTTCCTCTTTCTTGTATTGTTGGTTTGGTTGGTTCGCAATCTCTCTTCGTGCCTGCTGTGGTTGACGACCTCCGTAGCGTGTTCTCCACGTGCGCCCTGCTGTGGTGTGGTGGGGTGGTGCTGTGTACGTTACACTCCCGGCCTTGCCACATGTGTCCGTCTGTATCTCTCTCGATGTATATATACATACTTATGTTATGCCCATAGCGCTGCTCTTGCATGGACAGCTGTCTGTCCCATGTATCGCATATTTGCACGGCTGACACATAGAACTGTGGTACGATGCATATCCACTCATTGTCCATGCAACGTCCGTATTCCGGCACGCCCTAGAGACATCTGCTGGATATCATGGCAGACAGCTATCCTTGCTGTACTGACACTGTACCCGTACACGCCATAAACCTTGTGTATCATTGCCTGTTTATGGTGTGTATGTCTATCTGAGCTGTGTGCATGGTCGTGTATGTCCCGCTATAGCCGTCTGTGCAGGTGTCGCTACTATGGGTAATCCTTGTAGACCGCTGTTTCATGTGCACTTCAGCACATACCTGTGGACCGTACTACCCCTCCTACGGCAGCACGGGAGCGGCCTTAGATCAACCGCTGCCCTAGGCGATAGGGCTCCATGGCGCCCACCACCACAACACATGGTGCCCCCATCCTGGTGTACCTACATGACATAACTACTGGAAAGGTGGCCCTGCTAGTGCGGCGCCCTAGGCAGCCGCCGGGTTGGCCTATGCCTAAGGCCAGCTATGAGCACATCCCATCATTTTGGAGTGGATCCTAGTGTTTCCACACACATGTATCTGTGTCTGTTCATAGCACTCCACCTCAGGGGACGTATATCTTGACACGGCCTTAGGAGATAGTGGGACACTGGGGGCCAGTCATGTCATGTTTCTCCTGGAAACATTGATAGTGGGGACAGTGATATGTTATGCATGCGTATGGCATTTCCGTCAGATGTGTCTTCCTCACATGTTTGTCGTTGTGTCCTGTCGTCAGATATCATGTGGCCGCCGGACTGCTACTGTTACGTGGAACACAGCGGACATATGAGGCAGACCTCTACTCAGTCTGCGTACATCTGTGCAGTTGCAGGGTATGTGACTACTACAACATGCCTACTGTCTGCCTACAATACACACACAGTGTGTGGCAGCATGACAGACCACATGGCATTACTTTGTATTTGCACGGCACACCCACGCAGACAGTTGTGTTCCTCACACAGGTCTACATATGCTTATCCACACTACTTGTTCTTTCCTGTACCATATGTGTGCGTCGTATTTGCGCTTCCTGTCGGTGGCGGGGCTCACGTACGGCTATGGGGGCCTGACATTTGTTATGTTGACACTTCATGGCACACTGGGGGACACGTCACCTTTGTGTCTGCTTACCTTCCACATTGACCTTCGCGGGGCATACGTTGTCATCCACAGTTACCAGGGTAGGACATATGCATGTTTGCACATTTGTCCTGCTGTCTTTCTTCCCACCTGTCGACCTAGGATCACCGGTTCAGTACATGTATTCTGGACAGGTAGCTCCTGCATACCCTGACCTGTTGTCATTATGTGTAAACACCCTGACGTTCAGCCATTGCCCTTGTTACGTTTCACATAGTGCTGTGCCTTCCTAGCTGATTGCTGCCTAAGCATTCCGGACTGTGCGGTGGATGATAGGGATCGCTATTTCCATTGCATGGGTAGTGACACTCATAACATCTGTATTCATGGCTACGCCAGCATACCTCTCCAGTGTACCTGGTTATGAGGGAAGTACCTCATTTGGGGTCTTCAATGGGTCATGCTCCTCGGGCTCCCTCAGAGTTCCACATTGGAAGGGTCTGTTACACATTCAGTGTTAGGAATGGTTTAGGTGTAATCCATAAAATATCCAACATGTACACAACCAGCCAACAGAGCACGGAACCAGCGAAATAATAATATATAACATACCAATCAACATAAAATATCTGCTGGTACCTTATGGCACACAATCCGAACAACACATAGGTAGATGAAACAGTCAACGTAGCAATAGTCCAGGACAGTGCCCAAATGGTATATAAAGGTTCCTTTATTAACAGTACGCTTCACCCGTAGGCTTCTTCAGACTTATACATAGGATAAAGCATTCAGGATTTAAATCCTCCTTACATTTTCATTGGTCAATTTCTCATCAAACAATGAACAATTAACCCCAGCATATTAAGCACAAACTCAACGTTAAATACTCACACATATATTAACGCATATATTAAACCCAAATAACAGGAATGTAGTTTAGGTACAGCTATACATTTAACACCTATTAGTCCACTCTTTCAGTTGTTTACCACTGTTTTACATTGATATAATATACATATTTGTTATATATATTTTTATATTTATAATTGATGAAAATTAGGCATAGTACAATATAATATAATACATGTTTTAATAAGATGTTTTTAAAGATGTTAATATATGTGTGAGTATTTAACATTGAGTTTGCGCTTTATATGCTGGGGTTAATTGTTCATTGTTTGATGAGAAATTGACCAATGAAAATGTAAGGAGGGATATTTAAATCCTGAATGCTTTTATGTTATGTATAAGTCTGAAGGAGCCTATGGGTGAAAGCGCTTACTTGTGTATAAAGGAACCTTTTTATACCATTTGGGCACTGTCCTGGACTATTTCTATGTTGACTGTTTCATCTACCTATGTGTTTTTTGGATTGTGTGCCATAAGGTGCTAGTGGTTATTTTATGTTGATTAGGTGTAATCCATGGTCAATTGACATTAATCATATTAATTCATTAAAGGATCTTCTTTATAAGTGGGAACGGCATAGTTTAATCATCCGATGACCTTCCTAGTTGAAGTTGTTAGTGAGCCATTAGTATGTGTTCCACAGGTCGCCCATTTGTTCCGCATTATGGAAGCGAGTGATCCCCATTTTGGTGATGGCAGATTGAGAGCTGTGTACGCCGGTATTCACACGACGGTCTGACTTTGTATGGGGAATTTCTAATGTAGTCCCTATCTGTATTTCTTGTGCTATGCCTTACTGCAGCTGTGTAATTCCGCCAGGTTTCCAGTTATGGGTGCCATCTTGGTCGTACGCGTGTCCATCCATGGGAATCGCCTACTGGACACTGATATAGGGCTGTACACATTTCACACCTGCTTTCAGCATTATCCGGTGGATGCTTTGCATCATTAGTGGGGAGTAAGGCATGTGCAATACCCACATCCCTCCCACGGGGCGGGCCAACTGATTATCTGCCAAACAACACCGAGCCCCATTTCTGCATACCCAGGATCCCATGGCTGCAACCCTTGATGGTACACATTACACATCCTTCATGTGTGCGGGACTGGGATGTGGACGCACTTCTATGGACTCAACAATCTGGGGATTTCTGTTCATATGCCCTGCATTTCATGGACACGTGTCATCAACCTTAAACACGCTGGTGGTGCCGTAGTCACGGCTGTCACTTCTTTTGCATCGATCGCAGCTGGTATTGCGAACAGAGCAATTTTTGGAGTCCTACAATGGACACCAGTGTGCATATGTAAAGTGTAGAACTTGTTGGACTGTCACCATCTGGCCAGTGGTTTTGACTGATGCTGTATGTTCCCCATTCGCGGATGTCTGTTTGATTACCCATATTATGTATTACTTGGCATATCTATATCCATGTACCAGTAAGCAGAAATACAGCAAACCTTGAGTCCTGGTCATCTTCATAAAAGACATTAATGAACATAAACCAGACCAAAACAGACGATGACAAACACGATACACTCCACAGTCCAAAGATACTAAGCGCTTTCACCCACTAACATGGGGCATCATCAGAGTACAAAATACATTAGATAGTCATCCCTTATATATTTCCTTCAGAGTCAGTTTAAAGACAATTAATCAATAAACTTGCTCATAGTTAAGTAGCCAGTGCTCCAAGTCTTAAAGATAAAGTGACATATAAAAATCAGTGTTGCATACGTTACTTAATGGAAACATTAATACAACAACAATGTGTTAATATAAATACAATATTGGTCAACACAATCAGTAAATTGAAACATAATTGATAATTGTTGTGAGTAAACCTTAGAATGTAGTGTGTTGATAATGATATTATGTATATTAATGTGTATAATTGTTGTATTAAGATTCCAAATCATTGAATAAATAAGTACAATTAAATACATATTTTGTATAAATATAAATGTAAATAAGAGTCACAATGTTAAATATAAATATGACTGCATATAACTATATAAATATGATATGAAATAAACTGTAGTTGTTTACATCTTGTTTTCGAGTGACATATCTATGTCCATGTGTCATATATACGGGCCATCGGACTGTTGTGTGTAGATATATACATGTGAACCCCTCGTTTCATACCTTGCTTTGTTACTGTCTGTGGATTACCTGTGTACACACATCTATTACCATACCATACCTTTCCACTGTACAGGTTCTGGCAGGGTGTACGGCTGGTTGGCCCTTAATCTTGCTGTGTGTTACATTGACCTGTGTCTATCTGGCATTCGCTGGCGTGTCATGTGAGACCTTCTTGATTCTATAGGGACCTGATCCCATAATTGTGACGTGCTTCCACTGGCCATATATTTCTCTGTCGTCTGGGATCTGTATGTAACCAGTCCTTTCAGGACACTTTCTATTGTTGTTCTTTTTTGGTTACATATATGAGTACTTTGGTATGTTGTGCTATTATTGTGTGTGGAGCATTTCTCCACGGGCCTCTGCTGACACTGGACATATATCCAGCTAGCCTAGCCTGGTCAACAAGTGTGAGCCAACTAAACACAATTCGTACGGTGGCACCTTCTGACAAGTGGGTTGGGTTACAGATGCATAACCGTCGTCAATCCCTACTACTAACACACACGTTATTCTACCCACATTCTATGTTTGTCTTATCACATAGCATGTGTTTCTCACTATTTCTACCAGTACTTTACATAGCATTGTCCGATTCCATACTTTCAGAGGCTGACAGTTTTGAGACATGTATAACTAACGTGGAGGACACAGCATTAACTTTCCCTGCTGTGAGCGGATCACACATGCACACACGTGCTTGCATTTCCTAATTGTGGGTTACGTGCAGGCGCACATGCATATCCGTATTCTGGTTACATATGTTTACTGGGTCTGTGTGGTTACGTGGTCTCTATTAGTTGTGACTGTTCCGGTAACATATCTCTGATCCGGTTGACGGACGTGTGCGGAACACACTTTCACCTTTACACCTGTAACTGTCTTTCCGGCATGGACGCATTACGTACACGTTCACATTTATATGTTCTATAGTCGTAATTCAAACGGGACTGCATTCATGTTTGCCGGTTGCTGTGACCACTACACGTTAGCTGTTCTGTCTCATTTATATGCATACCCATGGTACTTAGCTAAATTTACATATCCCCCACCCCACCCCCCCTGCACTCACGTACGTCACAGGCATCCATTCTCTGCTGGAAAAAGTGCGGTACTACATGTTACACATTCCTTATTCCCTACCGCTCATGGCCCAGGATGCATATGTCGTGACCGCAGGGATATTCAGATCACAGGGGCTTATAGCCCCTACGCATACAGGCCTTCAATTGTCAGGGTGTTCCTGTGGTGCTTTGGGTTTGGTCTTGTCCGCCTAGTGTACGGAACTGCCCTGACCGTGTACGAATGTCAGACGAGTCACATGGGCATGGTTTGTCCGTGTCTATGATACCATAGCCCCCCCCCCCATTATTCCTACCTGTGCGCGCTGATTGGCCGGCATGCCCGTTGTAGATCGTGTTATAGCAATTGCACACGGTCTGGTCGACCAGACCTATTTCCATTACTATACCTCGGTATTTATAACCTGTCTCGCTATGTTACATGGGTTTACCATTACGTGACAGCTTTCACTGAGCCATGGACATGTCCGTTGCTTACTTTGGGGCAGTCCCGCTCTGCTACACACATTTAACATGGCGGAACAGGTTGAACAGTACAGCAACGGGGACATCGGGCTCTCCATCGCTGTTTTGTATTGAATTGCTATGTAGACTTTGTTTCACATAGCAAGACAGTGTCGACATTGGCAACGGACATCTCGCGCAGTACGTCCGCACCACCGCGGGTGCTGTATGTCTGCGGATGGGCAGCGGACAGGCATTATGCTGTGCCATTATGTCTGGGAATATATGGTTTCTTTCCCTAGATGATATGGCATACTAGCAATGACCCGCGTCTGGGTGTGGGTACTGCTGTATTTACCCACGGTTGCCTTTGTGTGGTCCCTCGGGCATCGGCCTTGGGACCGCACCACGTCAATCGTGGGTATATCTAGCATTACCCACATCCGGGCGTGGGTTATTGCTATGATATTCCGTGTGTACGGACACGTGTGTTTGGACAACCTACAATAGCTTCTGCTATTGGCATACAATGCTGTGGGTGGTGCCGGTTACCATACATATGCCTTTCTCAAAAGCCGACTTCACACTTCTAAAAACTAGTGTGGTCTCCTTTAAGGCCCCTGAGCTGGTGGTAAACATTACTCAAACCGCTGAATCACTTACATATGCCTTCTACCAGCACCTACAGGACTGCATGGATCAGGCAATCCCAAACAAAACTAAGACTCTTTGTACCAAAGGCAAGCGTCCAGTCTGGTGGACCCCAGCCATAAACAAGCTCTACAACAAAAGGAGGAAGCTACTACAAGATAGAGAAAAATCCTTGAAAGGTAAGTCACCCTTGCTCATTATAAGTAAAGAACTAAGAGCTCTCATAAAATCATCCAAGGCAAATTCTGAGAGATAAATCGCCAAGGACTCAAAAGACAATCATAAGGCCTTCTTTAGCTATGTTAGAAACCTAGGAGGAAACTCCCAGATATGCTCAGAATTAGTTCAAAATGATGTGAAGATTACTGAACCTACACACATTGCCAACATACTGGCTGACAGGTTCAGTGCAAACCCCCCCCCTCCCCCCCAAAAGGAGAGATATCTATACCAGAGGATTGTAGCCCCCCAAACATCTCTAACGCCCAGGTGAGAACTGCTCTCTCCAAGGCAGAAAACACAGCATCCATGGGACCGGATGGTGTCCCCGGTTGTGTACTCCATGAACTCAATGAGGAATTAAACTCGCAGTTAGGACAGCTGTTTAATCTTAGCCTCACCTCAGGATACGTACCCAAGGAGTGGCGCAAGGCGACTGTGGTCCCACTTCACAAGGGCGGTGCCTCCACTGACCCTGGAAATTACCGTCCCATTAGCTTGACAAGCCTTATCTGCAAAGCCATGGAGAGGATCATAATGGAACTCATAAATAAAGACATAGGGAACTTGTAGACTTTGGATCCAACCCAGTTTGGCTTTGTCAAAGGCAGATCATGCCTTTAAACTTGGTTGACTTTTTAAATAGTCACCAAGGCCATTGATGAGGTAAGGCAGTCCATACAGCCTACCTCGACCTGGCAAAGGCCTTCACACAATACCCCACTCAGGTATCATCGAAAAACTCATCAGCTTGAATGTAAACCCATACATCACAAGATGGGTTGCAAACTGGCTAAGTGACAGAACCCACAGGGTCAGAGTTGCTGGCGCCATGTCAGACTCAAAGCCGGTCACAAGTGGTGTCCCACAGGGCTCAGTCCTGGGTCCACTCTTGTTCGGCATCTACTTTTCCGAAGTACAAGCAAACACCGGAGGGTTATGGCTGACAAAGTTTGCAGATGACTGCGAACTGGGCGCCATAGTCGAAAACATATCTGACACAGATATCCTTCAGAAGGGCCTCACAGAAACGGATAACTGGTGCCAGAGACATGGCCTAAAGCTAAACGCCAAGAAATGCATAGTCATACCCTTCGGAACAAACAAGGTTACCCCTAGCTACAATATAGGTGCAATCCACTGAACATAGAAGAAGTTATCAGGGATCTGGGGACCCAGGTTGACAGTAACCTTTCATTTGACACTCACGTTGCTAAAGTAGTTAGGAAGACCTTCTACATTGCCCATCTGATCATGAAGGGATTCACATCTACATCAAGGGAGGTCATCGTCCCCCTGTACTCATCAATCATTAGACCTATGATTGAGTACAATGCCCCATTCAGAATGTATCTGACCCAACACCTGCAGCAGCTGGAAAGGCCCCAAAAGTTCCTCACCAAAAGGATAAAGGGTCTCAAAAATATGTCTTATGCTGCCCGACTGAAAGAACTCCAGCTCTATTCAGTCGCATACCGCTTGCTCAGAGGTGACCTGTGCCTGACATACAAGGCCATGTCAAACCCAGATTTGATGAATATGCTTCACCTAAAAAAATCTAGATCCCTCAGAACCACAAGGGCGGGAGACTTAAACCTTGACACGGTCATTAATAGAACGTGCTGGAGGGACAGATTCATCACCCAGAGACTCCCTATGCTGTGGAACAAAATCCCGGTACATGTGAGGCAGAGCACCTCGCTGGCCTTGTTCAAGAGGAATCTTGACCAATGGATGGGAGATCGCAGATATACCCCAGGGATTACTTCAGTGTCACTGCTTGACAGAGGTACAGCAATATAATAGGCATAGTTTTCTTCAAACTAAAGGGGTGGCGAAGGCCACATAACTATGGGCTAGGCTTATAAATGCCCTTGGGCAGATAGCCTAGTATGAATCTATGAACCTATGAACCTATGAACCTATGTTCATAGTTTGTCCCATTCACACTTGTCTATCCCCTGTCCTCATTCGTACGTGGATATTTCTGTGGCACATGATTGAACTATGTATTACCTGCAGGTATGCTGTGTACAGTGCACATATGTCACGGTTGATTACAGTGTATCTGTGTACCTACCTCTGTGATACTGGGGACTACCACACCTCCTTTGCAGCATTACATGCGTATGTCCATACTATTATTCGGTGGCCTGTGGGGGGTTGTCAGAGCGACGGTTACACGTGTCCCTGTTTGTGCACGCATCATGGTGGTCTTTGACCGGCCTCCGTTGCTATCGTGGGATGGACGGTGGTGTTGGTGTGTGTTTGGGTTGTGTTTCCACTGCCGATACGTCAGTGGGGGGTGGGGTTGGCACATGTTCCTCTTTGCAGGGGGCCCCATCCTGGACATTTGTGTCATGCGTCGACACTTGGCACGTGCCATATGTCCTGTGATATTCCCACAGTCGTGTATGCCTTCCTGCATTACTACTGCGTGTTACTGGCAGTTTGTATCTGGTACGCATGGCTATTATGTTGGATAGCTTAGGCTATTCCCATGATATGACATACCCATTCAGCCGGGCATATACGTGTTATTCAATCCTTTGCATTGGCCGTGGATGTTTGGCCATCCGGCACCACTATTATCTACGTGTGATGTCCCACCTTCACCTTCTGTGCATGTGGCACCCTGTTGGGGTGTCCTGCTTGGTGGGCGGATGTTCCGCCCTATGTGTTGTGTTTGACATGTCTGCATAGCTAATCATCGGTACAGTGGCTGCACATACTGCTTTGTCCAGATGTGTACAGTTATGGACACCGTGGCGTGTGAATGCCTATGGGGTTTCGACAGGTCCGTACCACATGCGGGATGTACGCATTCTGCCGACACATTCACATGCGGCCATTTGGATATCAGTACCTGAGGTGGGATGTTGACATCTGGGGTACATATTTGCACGCGTGGCACTGCCTAGGACAATACTTCATACTACATTTGAGGTATACCCACTGTGTGTAGGTGCAGCGCAAGGCTGCTAGCTGGATTGGGTGGATGGTCGCATGGGTGCGGGTTACGTGCTATGACGGGCTGTTGTGTATTACATTTGCATGCATGGGTTCTGCTTCTGGATATTCGCCGCATACGCCATCCTATGTGTATGCGACGGCACGTTGTTGGGTCTAGTACATGTTGCTATGCACATGTTTGTCAGGTATCTGGTTTCTTTCTGGTTGTTATATAGACACGGCTGCCCGGCTGTGTACTCTCACTACCACTGTGGAACTGCTGGTGACCATGCCCATGGGGCTACTCGTGTGTAGGTGCAGCGCACTGACATGCTGCGGTACACCTTCACTGGGTATGCCCACTGACAGTGCATTGCGTGACGGACACGGTATTACGCGTATCCTTTGTTCCTTGGACGGGTACAATTTGGACTTCATGGGTTAATGTTTGGTTCTCCGTTTTGTGTAGACGGGTACTATGTTGCATACTCTGCGTACGTTTCATTATCCACGGACACTGGTTGGTGCGGTTACTATTGCAGGCGGCCTGTGACAGTCAGCACTTTAGGTTGCTCGCTGTCGGCTTGGCCACGCACGGGCATCCTACTTGCTCGCGCCGTGCCCTCTGCACGTGGTTGTGGTTGCGGCGCGCACTCATTACTATGCATGTGGCGCTGCTATGCCAGTTATACACTGCACTGCTGGCGCAAGCCTTACACCGGCCTTGCGCCGAGCTTCATGAATCCGGGGGATTATGTTCCCACTGAAACAATCAATTCATTCTGGATATGGTTTCAGAAAATGAAATTTATTCTAAGGAATTATCAGAAGAAACACTTTCCTAATAATTGGATTCAGTCACTTGAGGACAGAAAGCAAAAGTTTTCCCCTTAAAATCATTTTCCTGTTCAATGTACTGTGAATCTTTAGAAAGTGAAGAATTCATGTTTCTTTTACCAGTAATGCCAGAAATAGAAGGCTCAAGAGGCTGAACTCTGCCCTGAGCTAAGTCTAATAAATTAGTCCTGAACAAAGTAATAGGAGACAGAGGAACATAAATGTTTCACTTTCTGCTTTTTTGACAGGAATTTCTTTAAAAGCAGACTGCCTCCTCTCAGGCAAATCATCCCTGGAGACAAGCATCCTAGTCCAGATAAGCAGAGAAGCATCCCCTGCTCCTTTCTCCAAGACCAACAGGAGTGTTTCTCTTTTGCCCCCTAAAGAGTACACTAACAGGTGCAGAGGATTTGTCAAACCCCCATGGTTGCTGATGAGACTACACCAGAGCAAGCCAAGATAAAAGGTGAATGGTCTGAGGATCCAGAAATGGCCATAGCATAGTCATCCATCTGCAGCTGAGGCCTATTTGTAGCCTTCTAAAAGGGCAAAGGTTGTTTGGAAATGTTCTTTTCTATTGTTCCTTTCTGAAAGAAGGAGGAACAGAGGAACAGGTAAATTGTTTCATGGTGAAGTAAAAAATAAAGCCTGAAGTCAGGGTAATACCGACAGCAGTAGTAATTGAAATAAGTAAATATTTAAAAAGTAGCTTTTCCACCAAAACACACAGGGAAAAACAGTTTAAACACTTACTTCAGATGTCAATAGTAATTTAACATATGTTTTAGTTCATAAAACAAAGAAAACACTTAGTTTTTTTACCATAAAGTAAAAAGTTGTACTTTACCATACAAGGTGACTGAAAGTCACATGACAGTCCATGAAACATTTTTTTCCTAGCCTGAGTTAATTAATTGAAAAAAAAAAGTAAATTTTACATTAAAAGATGTTAATGTGGAAGAGTTTTCCCAAAGAGAACTTATCAGACAAGCAATGGAGAATCGTTAGCTGACCATCAATCCTTGGAAGCACACAAGAGGAGTGCTGTTTGGCAGCATGAAAGCTCTGCAGGACTTGGAACCCGAACCAGTGATTTTGTTCAGCTCTTTTCAAGCTGCAAATGCTCTGGGGATGTGAAAGGGGCCCTTAAGGTCTGGAAGCTGGAGAGCTCTTATATCCTATGCAGGATATAACCCATACAGCCAAGGCTTCAGCAGTAATCAGTTGATAAATATCTTAAGGTATCAATGGGAACTGAACACAGGTGCCAAGTGAAAGGTGTATAAGAAGGTAAGGATCTGTGCAGCTTACATAAGAAACGGGAGAATAACTAGAGGAGTTTGACTGTACTGAGATAAAAACTGAAGGCTTAGAATGTCAACTCTAGAGAACAAACATTTTATGAAGGACTACTTGCCAGCGAACAGATGGTAGGTACCTTGTCACCTGCAAGTGGACACGAATCAGAGGCTTTGTGTTTGGTTTATGTTATTTTAACATCAAAGTTTCTACATGGTACTACATTTTTTTTTGTTTATTTAGACCACAGATTTTATTTTGCATTATGGCAGAACTGCCCTTTCCTTTAAGTTTGATATAATAACATTGCTTTTATAACAAAAAGTGAGGTGTTGGGTATACTCCCACACACACTTCAAGGGTGGTCAAAATGCACTTTGCTGTAATGTATGTCATTCAGTTCAAACAGAGTAAATGGAAGTCTGATGTCTGAGATTGCTGAATAGTGGAGACAGGGGAATTTTCTCTTTTCTCCAGTATAATATGATCTCAGAATTTATATATTTAAGTTAGTAGGGGTGTGGCTTTATTTTTATAATTCTGTTCTTTGATGTATTATATATGGAAGAAAGGCAATCAAAGTACGTGTACTTCAATCAGTTTCTGTGAACCCATAAATATACTTCTGCAGTGCTGTATATGTTGTATATTACATATTTCTACCATGACTTATATATTCCTGAACCAAACATGTGTCTATCTCTTACATATAATCTGTAGCATATTATCTGATGGTATGAATTATGTAAAGAGATCTGGAGAATTTGAACACTTAAAAAACATTAAAACACACCACTCTTCACTTTGCACAGCTGCTGATCTTGGAAAATCATTATAATCTCCTTTTTGTCACTAATTGGCCTGTGTATGTGTGTGTGTCTGAAATATTAAATAATCATTTTGCTTATAACCAAACACAAATGAACAATAAAAGCAGGACTGTTAGGTGAACTCATATGAATTCAGGAACTGCCACATGGAGCACTACAAATGCCTCTTTAATTAAACCAAAAAAATTAAAAATTAAATACCATTAATTAAATAAGCTCTTTCATCTTAATATATCACAGGACTTCTTCACAACTGGCAATTTACACCCATATACTCTATTTAAAATAAAACTGCAGTCATGTGCATATATACTTAATTTTGATTGGTTAATATCTCAATTATTTCTTCTTTTCCACAAAACAAGCTTATTGAAATACTTAAAAAGCATTTAAACCATTATAGGTATGCTTATATGCACTAGAATCCATCATCAACCCCTTTTCCCAATTTGCACTTGGAGTCAGGTTGTCACTTCAGCAGTGACAATCATCTCAACCCAAGGTTTACACCACTGGATGGCTAGGCCTGCCACAGTAGTTCATTTCTACCACTCACTTCACCTACAACCAATTTAAATAGTCCAATCCATCTACTTCATGTCTTTGGAATGTGGGAACACCAGGAGGAAACCCATGTGACTGCAGGGAGGATATGCAGACTCCACACAGAAAGCACCCCAGCTGAGAATCAAACCGGAGAACCTCTTGCTGTGAGGCAACAATGCTAACTGATGCACCACTGTGGCCACTCTTCTCACATGCATAAAAAAAAAAAAAAATATATATACATATATATATATATATATATATATATATATATATATATATATATATATATGCGTGTGTTTAAAACTTAAAAACAAAATAAGAAACCAACCAGCATCTCCAACCAGAAGAAGCATTATTAAACAAAAATACAATCCTGCGTGCTTTCATCGTTTTATATACACATGCTCTTAAGAATTCTCATAAAATGATTACACATATACACATACATCCATATAAACAAAAGCTACTATAAAAATAATTATAACCATAAACATAAACATATTCATCTAATAAACTAAAACACACAAGTTTAAAAATACCCATTCCTAAAATATATCCAACCCTGTATATTAAATTATCTTAACTTCAAAACACACCTGATGGAACAGCTCTCATTTAATCCTGGTAAAACATTGGCTGATAATCTAAGTTGCCATCTCATATCCTGTATATCTAATTCCTCTTTTCAAGATCTACCCAAAATATCTTTGTTCACTTTTTTCAACACAGAAAATGTAAAAGTATGCCCTTGAAAATGACTCATATGTTTAAAAAGGGCATTATAAGTGTTGCCTTTTCCCACATCACGCATGTGTTCATATATTCTTTCCCTCAGGGTTCTTTCTGTTTTTCTTATATAGAATCCTTGGCATGACTGACACAAGGCCACTTACGTTAAAGCCCTAGAGCCAGAATTATTATATGTTCTCTTTTGCATCAATTGCTGAACTCCCACCATAATACTAGAACCTTCCATTACATACTTGCACTTGATTACACTGGCCACACTTAAATGTCCCCACTTTATTCCTTGTAGAAAAATCTGTCATTACACTTCCTTCCAGTAAAATTTTAAAACTTTTATCTTTCCTATATATACAACCGTGGGCTTCTCACCCAAAATTTTAAAATGCTTCCTAACAGCCCTAAACACATTCCAATTATTAAAATCTATTTCTCTAAATCTTCCTGCATACACATTATATGTAATAACCATAGCATTTTGAAATTTACTATTAATCCCACATCTACTATTTCCAATGACTACCGCATCTTTCCCCAAAATAGGGGTTACATTTCTCTTTCTTCACTTTTCCCATACCTCATTTCTAATATTATATACACATTCATTTGGGTAACAAATATATTATTCAAAACATCCTTATTCATTTATACATCAAGGTAATGTAATTCAGTCAAACTACTATTACTTGTAATCCTTAAAATGTAGTTGTATTATTTATATATACAATAAATTCCTCAAGTCTTTCCCCTACTGTCATTCCAAAAAATGCAAATATTATCTCAAAACTGAACAAATAACAAAGAGGAATTGCAAAACACAGGTATAAAAATACACCGTGCTTCCCAGTTTGCCATAACCCCTTTACAAAGGCTGGAGCACAGGCTGATCCTATTAATACTCCTTTAACTTGATGGCAATAAATACCTTAAAAATGCAAATAACTATTTTTAGAATAATGTCCATTCTGATTGTTCTGCTAAAAATTCACAAAACCAATCAATGCCCAATTTATGAGGAATAATAGAATACAAATCCTTCACTTCAATCATCACAAAAATCAATTAATCAGAGTATAGATTTAATTCTAACTAAAAATCCTAAGAATTCCTTAAAATAAAACGTGATCAATATTTTCAAACACTCCTTAAATTTGTAGTGTACAGATTTGGCCAATTTGTAGTCTACAAATTTCTTAAGACAAGTGTGTATAAATATATATATATATATATATATATATATATATATATATATATATATATATATATATACATTTTATTTCATATATTTATATATATGTGCATTCTAGTGCATATAAAGGTGCCTATAATGGTTTAAATGCTAAATATTTCTCTAAGGTTAAGGTTTGTTTTGTGAAAAAAGAAATAATTGAGGTATTAACCAATCAGAATTGAGTGTATATGCACATGACTGCAGTTTTATTTTTCAACTTACCCATCTTGCAGCTGTAAAGAACACATATTATAGAAAGTAAATTACTACCATATGCTATTTTTCTCATTGAGTGACATTTTCCAAACTGATACAAATACGCATTTTTCAAAAAATGCAACCAGTTGCATGGTCATCTTCCTCAGCATAAATGAACTTGAAAATGTCTCCCTTGTCCTGCAGCATTAATACAAGTGCTATGTTTGTAGAGATTTAGTACAAACATCAAGCTGACAGTCTGTTGGTTCATTTTAGAGCTGCAAGACAAACAGAGGATGCTAACAGGTAAACATTATAAGACTATAATCACAGTATGCTAATGTTACTGAGGGAGGATATTACAAAGCTAGAAAGTCATGAGATTCTACATCAGAAATGCAGTATCACTGGCTGTCAGCAATCATGATTTCTATAACAGAATAATGCAGTGATAAGCATAACGTTATTCCTGTGTTAGAGTCATGCAACTCCATGCTAATTACATGGTCCTGTCCTAATGCACTCAATTAACACTTTCTCTTCTGTTAGCACATACTGAACTTAAAAAAACACCATAACTACTGATACAGTTACCATTTAGAGATGGCACTAGATTCCCATATTTATGGAGCATTTACCTAATTTGTGTAATAGTCTGTATTTCAACAGTGGCAGTTTGTTGGATGCTGATTTTGTTGACGGAGTGTACTGCTGTCTTATTTCATCAAAATCACTGTTTATTGAGTGCTGAGTTTATCGAATAGAGGAATGTCAGTTACTCCATTTTGTGTGAGGAATGTGCTTTGCGTTATGATAAGTGGCTGAGTGTGTGTTAATGCCAGATTAATCCATTTTGTGTTAGGGATGTATTTTGGGTTATGGCGAGTGTTGTGTTTGTTAATGCAAACAAATCCATTTTATGTGAGTTATGTATTTTGATGTTATGATAAGTAGCTGTGTGTGTGTTAATGCCAAACTAATCCATTTAGTGTGAGACATGTGCTTTGGGTTGTGAAAAGTGGCTGTGTGTGTGTGTGTGTGTGTGTGTGTGTGTGTGTGTGTGTGTGTGTGTGTGTGTGTGTGTTTGTGTGATTTCATGTAAGGGATATGCTTTAGGATATGCTAAGTGGTTATCTGTGTTAATTCAAACCAATTCATGTTTTGTGATGGATGTGCTTTAGGTTATGATAAATGGTTGTGTGTGTGTGTGTGTGTGTGTGTGTGTGTGTGTGTGTGTGTGTGTGTGTGTGTCTGTTAATGTAAAGCTAATCAGTCTTCTGTGAGGGATGTGATTTGGGTTATGATAAGTGGCTGTGTGTGTTGATGCAAAAACTTTAGGACATACTAAAAATGTTGGCAGTAGGGGTAGGGGTGTGTATGTAAATGATTGCAGGTGAGGAAAAGAGTAAGGGCTAGGTAAGGGGATAGTTTTAGTGTTGTGCATGTGCGGTAGTGCACAAGAATTTTGTGTGACTGCCATGTGGTGTAATGATGTTAGGGTAAGTGTTTTTGTAAGTGAATGTGGAGGGCTGGGCTTAGGGGAAAAGCTTAGGCTGGCATACCAGTAAGTTGTTTGCCCCATACCCATCCTTACTTATGGGCGTTAACCTAACTCTAACCTATCCACTTTCTTAACCCCAATCCTGCACATTACATTATGAAAAGCTCTTTCCCTAACCCTTTCACTATTAAATAAATTTGTGTTGTTACTGTTTTGGTTTGTTATTTATTTATTGATTGATTTTTAGTGGACAGATTGTAAAATGTGAGTATTTGCTTACCTTTTTAATTGGTGTAGTGCTGACCATTTGTTTGCTTAATTGAAGTGAATATCAACATGCAGAAATTGATTTAATAATTACCGATGAATTTGCACATTGAGAGTTTAATATATACTCCTTACAACTCAGTTGTGAGTTTATTGTACCATTTGCAATGCTTGTGTGACACTCACTAGGGGTACTATTCCTGATAGGCTCATAGGTAGTTACTAGGCCTGCAGTCCAGGAAACCATTAAGGAGCTTATCCCAGATTCCCAGTTGCCTCAAAGCACTATCTGGTGTAGTGACTTAGTCACACAGAATGCATATGAAAGTAGAAAGATTGAAACCTTCTACCCTTGGCACAAGAAGCAGCTTGTTAACAGGTCAGGGCTTTAATACTCTTTACTAACTGCCCGACTGAATATTGGTGAATTATTAAGTTATCAGATCATAAATGCCTATGACTGTGATATTTCTACTTTTTTTCAGGCTCACAAAGGCAAAATGAAATATATAAGAATGATAATTAAACATTCAGTGAACTTTAATCCATTCTGTTAATGTGGTGGGAAGTAAACATTTATACATTTTCGTAGCATAAAAAGACAGAAACAATAGCATGGGATTTATTTTTAGAAAGCAGTATTTCTGCTTAAAATAAATGAGCACATTTTTAACATTAGCCTTGTCAATGTGCTGTATAAAATAGCACCTAGCATTCAGTTTATAACCTGTCATTATTATGTTGGGCATCTTCTAGGCATATCCTCTGTAAACGTTAAGTGCGTAACAGACATTTTATTCAGTAACCAATGCAAGCTAAAATGTCAGGCTAAATTACAAATTATCAGAACCTGAAAGAAGCCCATTGTTTAGAAAAAGCTTTGAAAATCAACTTGGTTTAATATTTTCTTCTAACCTGTCCAGATTTAAAATCTCATACCGACAGAGCTTCAGGTAGTGTTTATAGCCAGATGATTATGTTGTCATTTTCCTCATATTTGCTGGAAATGTATAGCTAGCTCAGTGTTTGCAATGAAGCATACATCTTAGTATGTTGTTTACCATTTTAGCAGTTGTTATCCATTAATTTAGTCCATTTATATCCCTGTTTTAACTCATTATTAAATTAAGAAATCTTCATGCATTCCTTTACAAATTTTGCAGTCTGGTAAATGTTTATTTTCCTTTGAAAATTACATCTTGGGGCTACTCTTTCAGCATAGCAATCACAAACAACAAAGCATTGACTGTAAACTGCAAAAATATCAGGTAATCGCACTTCATTAGTATACAAGGATATCCATGGAAATTTCTAGGTACATTTAATACCCACACGACTAATTTGTTGAATACAGTTCTTTCAGACATTTGTAAATAGCAATCAAATCCTTACATTAGCAATATGTTGCTAAGTTAATAAAAATGTCATTATGCCAAAAAAAAAAAAAAAAAAAAGTGTAAGTGAAGTTGAATACTACATATCAAAATCAACAATTAGCACTTTGGTACTAAGATTGCAAAATTACAAAGGTATGTATAAAGTATTGAAGTACTGCAAAAAAATGTGTTTTTCTGAAATGGCAATGACTTACCACCAGTTGAAACTACTGCTGAATCTGTGATAGTTTGACAATTTGTCTAATATCTGATAACTGCTGAGAGTATATAATATGTTGAGCACTTACAGATACTTAGAAGAATCAGAGGGGTCAAAGTTTTAAGTGCGTGCTCACACTAATGGTAAAAATTTCACAAAGTGGTACATGATTATGCATAATGCATTTATTTAGACCTGAATAAACATATTCAGTTAGTCATGCCCACTACTATCACCTTCCACTGTATTCAGAATATAAATATTTTAGCTTTCTAATAAAAAAAGTATTTTTTTTCCTGAGCTGTAGTGTTTTTTGAGTATATTGACGAAATTTATGAACTGCAGCGCAGCGATACATGCAGGTACTTAATTTATATGCAGCTGGGTTTCATACAATGTTTTATAAGATGCATGTTGCATGCACTTCAAGTGCCCTGCTACAAATGTGAAGCAGAGCAATGTGACTTGAAGGCATCATTGGAAGAAAGGAAATCCAGTTCTGTAAAATCATATGTGCAGTCTGAAGTTGATGTGGTAAGAGTATGAGTCTGGAGTAGTTAACATGAGAATTATATGAATATTTAAGTTTAAAATGTAGAACCAAATAGATTTGTTTAATGTAGCAGCAGTGTAGTGCTGGAATCACTTTTCCAATAATAAATACATAATTCTACACAGGAAGGCTTTTAGAGCCGTTATCATTAATATTCCAGAATCAGAACATTACCTCTAATATGAGGCAGACCTGAAGGCATTGTGTCATCAACATGACTTATTGATGATTGAATGACTGATAACAAACCAAATGCCACAAACAACAAAAGCAGCAAACACTAACCAAATAATAAAACCAGCATGTTGCCCAATGCACAATGCAGGTTTATTATTACAGGTTAAGCACTTTTGTCCATGAAACAAACTTGGACTTCTTCAGAGCTTTAAAACAATAATACACATACATTTTTATGTACACCTATATCTAAATCACATGATACCGAAATCATTTGCATCCTAAAAACAGAGGTGGCTAACTTCTTAGCACCCATGCCAATGGAAAATAGCTGCATGATTGCCGAATCATACACCGATGCACTGTACAAGCAAGTGCACAAATGCATTGACCTTGCCATACCAAATAGAACTAAGATCCTCTGCTCCAAAAAAAGGAAGCCAATCTGGTGGTCCCCAGCCACCAGTAAACTCTACAACAGAAGGAAGAAACTGTTGCAGAAAAAAATGAAGTCACAAGACTGAAAAACCTCTCTTATCAGTCTCAACAAAAAGCTGCAATCTTATCTAAAGGCAGTTATGAAGTCAGAATTGCGGCTGACACCAAAAACAACCACAAAGCCTTCTTTAGTTATATCAAAAACGTCAAAGGCAATACCCAGATTTGCTCTGAGTTATTGCACAATGGCACGTCTTATACTGAGCCAACAGGGGTCTACTTCATTTGCCCTAACTTCCAGTTAACTGACACCCATTTTACTGAGACCAAATGACTGAAATTTCATTTGACTGACACTTCATTTGGCTGACAGTTCATTTGACTGACAAGTATTATTGGCAGTCTCCAAAGCACTGTAAGGCAAGTAAATGGAATATGTCCCCTTCCCCACTGTAGTGCAACCCTGTAGTTAGACTATATAATTAGGGAGGGTGTGGAGGGCATATTATACTGTTTGCTTTTGGTTTAATATTGCTTAGTAAAACAAAAGTAAGTGGAGGGCTTCACCCCCCACCCCCTATTGTGGGGGGCTGTGCCCCCCACCCCCTCAACTATATATTCTAACTCCAGGGTCGCACTACAGTGGGGAAGGGGTCATATTCTATTTACTTGCCTTACAGTGCTCTGGAGACTGCCAATAATACTTATCAGTCAAATGAAGTGTCAGTCAAATGAAATTTCAGTCAAATGGGGTCAGTCAAATGGGTGTCAGTCAATTGGAAGTTAGGACAAATTAAGTAGACCCACCAACAGATATAGCCAACATACTGCCGACAGATTCAATGCCAGCTTTACCCCCCCCCAAAGGCCCTGTCACAATACCAGAAGAAAGTCTCATACCCACCATTTCTGTGGCATGGGTAAAAGCTGCATTGTCCAAGCCAAGAATACAGCATCCATGGGACCTGATAATATCCCTGGCTGCATCCTACATGAGCTACAAAATGAACTGGCACCACATCTGTGTGTCCTGTTCAATCAGAGCCTTACCTCAGGCTATGTCCCAAACTAATAGTTCACTGCTACAGTCATCCTACTCCATAAAGGGGGAGCAACTACACACCCTGGGAACTATTGCCACATTAGCCTGATGAGTCTGGTATGCAAAGCTGTGGAGCACATCATCAGGGAATCTTCAAACTCTTGACCCCACAGAGTTTGGCTTTTTCTAGGGGAGATCCTGCCTGCTGAACCTGGTTGACTTCTTCAAGGCAGTCACCAAGGCTGTGGGTGAAGGTAAGGCAGTGCATACAGCCTCCCTCGACCTGGCCAAGGCCTTTGATACTATTCTCACTCAGGTATCTTTGATAAACTCACCAAACTAGGCATCAGTGTTTACATCACTATGTGGGTTGCAAATTGTCTCATAGACAGGACCCACAGAATGAAAGTTGCAGATTGCAAGTCAGACTGTTGATCAGTCACAAGTGGAGTCCCACAGGGCTTGGTCCTGGACCCTTTCCTGTTTGGCATCTACTTCTTAGAAGTCCAGGCCAACACAGAAGGACTCTAGCAGACCAAGTAGGAGTCATTATCAACTCCCCAAGTGATGCAGACATCCTACAAAAGGGCCTCTCTGAGACCAATGACTGGTCTTGGAACCATGGCCTGAAGCTTAACTACAAAAAAATGCATTATCATCCCCTTTGGAAAAAAACTCAGTTTCCATGAACTACCATGTTGATGGGAGCCCACTGAACACTGAAGGCGTTATAAGAGATCTGGGCACCCAGGTTGACAGCAACCCCTCCTTCGACCACCACATCACCACTGTGGTCAGAAAGTCCTTCTATGTGGCACCAAGGGTTTTGCATCAAGGAAGAAAGAAGTCATCATCCCTCTCTACTCATCCCTCATTAGACCAGTCATCGAATATAACACTCCATTTGACATGTGCCTGACCAGACACCTGTATCAGCTGGAGAGGCCACAAAAGTACCTCACAAAAAGGATCCCAGGCCTTAAACACATGTCCTACATGGACAGACTCAAGAAACTTCAGCTGTTCTCAATCTCTTGTCATCTACTTAG
This sequence comes from Protopterus annectens, assembly GCF_019279795.1. NCBI lineage: Eukaryota > Metazoa > Chordata > Ceratodontiformes > Protopteridae > Protopterus > Protopterus annectens. The sequence continues at coordinate 349,498,651 of NC_056734.1, read as the reverse complement.
AGGTGATCTCTGCTTGACTTACAAAGCCATGTCTAACCCAGCCGTACTTGAAATGCTATACCTAAATAAATCCCAATCCCCCCTTGCCACACACTCCAGAGATCACAGCCTCATTACCACAATTAACAGAACATGCTAGAGGGACAGGTTCATCTCCCAAAGACTTCCCATACTCTGGAATAAGCTTCCTATTCATGTCAAGCAGAGCACCTCACTGGCCCTCTTCTAGTTGCCCTACTGGATATGGACACTGTGAACTAACATCGGGTGGCACAGTGCCTGGGCATTTTTTTTTTGGGCTAGGCTTGTAAAGGCTCCGGGGCCATTAGCCTAGTATACACCTATGAACCTATGAACCTATGACTTTTTGATATTCATGTGGTAAACCAAAAGCTCATATTAGTGAAAATCTCTGTCTCATAAACAATCCTCGGGATTCACAAAGCTTGCGCCAGGTGCAGGAGCAGCGTTGGTGTTCCAACACCAAATATGGCCGGTGAGCGATCCAGGTATGAGCTGTTTTCACGTGCACTACCTGCATACGCTATGCCAGCACAGCTCCTGGCTCCCGTATGCTAATCACCCCATTTGCAGCAGTGTAGCATGCAAATGAAGGTATTTAGCGATCCAGGAAGTGGTGCAAGCATAGCGTAAGCATGCAGAAATGTAAACCGTAAAAAAACAGTTTACATTACTGCAAACATAAAATTGGAGCCATGTCAGCCGGCCAAACCATTGCGTTATAATGTTAATATATGCCAGTGGCTAAATATATAGACATTGGCATAAAAAACATGTACAAAATGTAAAAATAAACATAATGTTCTTTTTTTTGCGCTATCGCAACGTTTAAGTGTAGGGCAGCAGCACACAAATGGGATCATAAGAAAAATAGAAAAAAAATAAAGGTGCCTTCTAACACAATTCATGTTTTCCCCATAATGGTCAATGGCAGGCATGTTACACTACACCATGGTGCAAGGGTTGCTAAGGGGCTGCGACAGTGTTATGCTCGGTTTCTAGGAATTAGTAGGCAATCCTATGCAAATGAGAGGAGCAATACTGAATCACAGATTCCCCCCTGGTGTAAGGATGCACCTCACAGTGTAGGGTTATAACACTGAGGTGTGACCATGAGATAAAGATCACTTCAAGAGAGGGGTGTGTCACCTTTGCTGTAAGCACATTGGAGCATTGCTAACTTGGTTTGCTTGTAGCTAAACAAAGCTGAAGGAAAGGGGTGTGTTGAACTGGCTTTAGCTTTGCTTAGCTAAGAGCACACAAGGTAATCAAGTATGCATGTTAACGAGATTAAAACGCGCTTAAACCTGTTAAACGGGTTTGCTCGGCACGCACCGGAACTGAAACAGGAAGGATATAAGGAAAAAAATAAGGAAATGCTGCAGTAGGGAAATTGGAGTACAAATGAGTAATTAACATGTAGGAACCTACAGTGGGCCATTGACAACAGCTAACAAGGCTGCTAGCAGCTACCTGCAGAACAGGAAAGGGGATGGGCTGTACTGCAAAGAAAACAGTAAAGTGTCATAGCAGAACAAAGCAGAATTTCATTATATCAGATATATATCACATTTTGCAACACATGACTGGGTAGGGAAAGTACAAAACAAGAAAGGTGGCAGGTGGATGCAAGCCTGACAATGGGAGGGGATCCAGGTTTAAAAGGGAATTAAAGGGCAACAGATTAATCAAGACAGGCAAGCATAACTCCACACTACAGGCCCCCCACTTGCAGTACTCACTGTAAAAACCATAATTAAGATACCTTGCAGCTGGAATTGCTCATATACAGCCAATGACATCAGCAGCATCTATAGCACAATCGTATAAAGTGTGAAAGCACCTCACATACACTTGTGTATTTCCATACACTGTACACCATTGGTGTATAAATATGGAAAAGTTTTAATATGTACATGTTAGGAGCTGCCATCGCTTTGGTCCACCAGCATGTGTTGGAGACTGAAGGTGGTGTGGAGGATGATGCTGACAACCACCTCAGGCACCAGAGGAGGAGAAGAGTGTTCAGACCCAGGTTAACCTACCATGGGCTACATGATCTGGAGATAATAGAGCATTACAGGGTGGACAGGAACACTCTATAGCAACTTGTGGAGCTGTGCCGACCACGCCTCAGAGCCAGAACAGAGGGGAACCCATCCCAGTGGATATGAAGGTATGTGTAAGCTTGAGAATACTAGCCACAGGTACCTTTCAAAGGCCAACTGGGGATATCATGGGAATTACACAGGCATCAGCATCCAGGGTACTCCACCAGTTCCTGGATGCCATGTTACCACATGCCAATGAGCATATATACTTCCCCCGAACACAGGAGGAGTTGGCCAGCAATATGCATCTCTTCCACCATGTGGCAGAATACCTGGAGGTACTGGGTGCAATGGACTGCACACACATACACATCAAGTCACCACCCGGTGAGCAGGGTAGGCACTACATAAACCAGAAGGGATACCCCTCCATCAACTGCTAGGTCATGTGCAATGCCCAGGGCATTATCATGGATGTGTGTGCTGGCAGCCCTGGAAGCTATCACAACTCCTACATCTGGCATGCCTCACAGCTGTATCAGGTATTTGCCAGGGGGGACATCCCATATGGCCACCTGGTGAGGGATGCTGGCTATGCACTGGAACTGTGGATGATGACACCCATCAGAAATGCACACACACCCATGCAAGAATGCCATAATGAGGCACACGCACAAACCAGAATCATCATAGAGCATGTGTTTGGGATGCTTAAATCACAGTTCTGTTGCTTGGACATATCCGGTGCAGCCTTGCAGTACTCTCCAGCCACGTGTGCCCACATCTTCATAGTATGTGCCATGCTACACAATATGATCCTGCAGAAACAGCTGCAGCAGGAACAGCACGGGGCAGGGCCACACAGCAACCCACCATTGCCAAGGCTTGCGCGGGCACATAGTGACTCAGAGGAGGAACAACCTGAGCCTGCCCCAGTAGGCAGAAGGAGGCATGCCCAGTATGGCCTGGACTTGGCAAAGAAGCAACGCATAGCACATGCACTGACACAGTAGGGTGGGTAATCCCACCCCCACGTCTACACAGATGGATTACAGCAGGCCAGGAATTTGGATGTAAGATGTGAAGGCTGGGAAGTCAGAAACCAATATGTAGGTAATTAAAGGTAGGATCTGTAGTACACTGGTATGCCTCTAGTCAGCATGATAGGTATGACTACAGACTGAAATGGAGTACCCGACATACCAGTGCAGTCGTAGCAAATGTGTACAACTGTCAGGTGTGCCCCCATTCTATGTTCACTTATACTAACAGTCAGGTGTACCCCCCACTCCTGTGTAGAAATGTAGAATCAGTCAGGTGCCCCCCCTCTATGCAGGAATGTAGGAACAGTCAATGCCAAATGACCGATGGATACCCTGTAGACACAGCAGGCTACCTGTAGGTGTACAACACAAAGGTCAGCACTGCAGTACAAACTACCTGGACTTATTTATTTATTTATTTTATATTTGTTGACCAGGCTAGTCTAGCTGGATACATGTCCATTTTCAGTAGAGGCCCGGGGAGAAAAGCTCCAAGCATAAGTAAATTACGGAATACAATAATTAAAAAATACTTGATCCACACATGCAATACAGATGGCCATAATGGGCATGCTCACACACAAACACATGAAGGCCATGTCTGCAATCACCAGTGGACCTGACAAATCTGGCAGTCACAGTTCTTAGTGCAGGGACAAGTCAGTATGCCCCTGCCCTTGCCTTGCACACACAGTGGATAGGAATACAGAGATATATGTAAGGGCAACATGCTATAATAAGCCAAAGGTAGATGGACATAGATGTGTGGAAGAGGGTGACCATTACAAGGAGCCATCTTGGCCTGTCCTACCCAGCACACAGCCAAAGGGCCCCAAACACATGAGGTGCAGATGTCACTCACTGCAGATACTAGCCACCAGTATCTGTCAGCATGACAGACTATTGTGGTGCATGTGTCAGCTGTGCAACACGACTGTACAAGGAAGTGGTCATTTAGTAGCTGTATACACATACCCGTGACATATGACCCTGTGTGTGCCCGCATGTGGCATGTCAACCCCTACATGAATGGGATATGAGCCATGCACACACCGTCCTCCCCATAGCAGTATTATGACATGCCATCTGAGGTCATCCGATGTGAAATACACCTCTGGGAGAGCTGTAGATCAGTAATCTTCATGGCGCTTCTCATAACAGCATAAGTCTGTAGTGATAAACTAGTTAGGTAGTAGTGCTAACCCCAGACTTGCCAAATGTGTGAGTCTGTTTGTGCGTCTGTCCGTCTGTCTCTGATTGTGTAGAGAGAAATGCTTAGTTGGCTACTCACACTCCGTACAATTCATATACTCAACATTGGCAAGGCTGCTGATGTCACTCACCTAGAAATACACCTCTGGGAAAATCATAGCCTAATAATCCCTGTAGTGTGTCCTGTAACTGCGTACTGTAATATATACTGCGTAGTGTAATATAGTAGTTAGGTAGGTGTTCTAACCCCAGACTTGGAAACTGTGTGTGTGTCTGACTGCAGTGAGAGCAATGCTTTTTAGGGTGTTTACACTCCATACAAATCACATACTCAACTTTGGCAAGGCTGCTGATGTCACTCACCTAGAAATACACCTCTGGGGAAATCATAGTCCAGTAATCTCCATAGCACATCCTGTAACTGCATACTCTTGTAGTGTAATAAAGTAGTTAGGTAGGTGTTCTAACCCCAGACTTGGAAATTGTGTGTGTGTGTGTGTGTGTGTGTGTGTGTGTGTGTGTGTGTGTGTGTGTGTGTGTGTCTGACTGAGTAGGGAAATGCATTTTAGGCTGCTCACACCCCGAACAATTCACATACCCAACTTTGACAAGGCTGCTGATGTCACTCACCTAGAAATACACCTCTGGGGAAGTTATAACCCAGTAATCTCCGTAGTGCATCCTGTAACTGCGTACTCCTATAGTGTGATAAAGTAGTTAGGTAGGTGTTCTAATTCCAGACTTGGAAACTGTGTGTGTCTGACTGAGTAGGGAAATGCTTTTTAGGCTGCTCACACTCTGTACAATTCACATACCCAACTTTGGCAAGGCTGCTGATGTCACTCACCTAGAAATACACGTATGGGGAAGTCATAACCCAGTAATCTCTGTAGCACGTCCTGTAACTGCGTACACCTGTAGCATGATAAAGTAGTTAAGTAGGTGTACTAGCCCCAGACTTGGAAATTGTTTGTGTGTGAATCTGTGTGTGTGCATCTGACTGAGTAGGGAAATGATTTTAAAGCTGCTCACACTCCGGACAATTCACATACCCAACTTTGGCAAGACTGCTGATGTCACTCACCTAGAAATACACCTCTGGGGAAGTCATAGCCCAGTGATCTCTGTAGTGCGTCCTGTAACTACATATTGCTGTAGTGTGATAAAGTAATTAAGTAGGTGTTCTAACCCCAGACCTGGCATCTGTGTGTGTGTTTGTCTGACTAAGTAGAGAGCAATGCTTTTTAGTCTGTTCACACTCCATGCAAATCACATACTCAACTCTGGCAAGGCTGCTGATGTCACCCACCTAGAAATAAACCTCTGGTAATGTTGTAGCTCAGTAATCCCTGTAGCGGGTCCTGTAACTACGTACTGCTGTAGTGTGATTTAGAACCATGGTAGGGTTCCATCTCCACCCATGGGAGTTCTAGATGTTTTGTGTGTGTTTCAATGTCTGTGTAGGGAGCAATGCATTGTAGGCTAGTCACCTTCAGTACAGATAAAACGCCCTTCTTTGATAGTCCTGCTGATGTCATTCATCATGAAATACACTTTTGGGGAAGACATACTCCAATATTGTCCATGGCGCGTACTATAACTGCGTAGTGCTGTAATGTAATATACTAGTTAAGTAGGGGGTTCTACTCCCAGGCATGACATGTGTGTATTTGTAACTCATATCCTGTGTAGAGGTGGGTGCGAGTGTGTGACACCTGTGGGCAATGCATAGGGGGTTTTGCTCATCACTTTTATGGTGGCCCTAATGTCAACCGTACAGGGATAACAGATGTAAATTAGTTGAGAGCCTGAGGTGCAAAGCCATACCCATACATGTGGCATCAATGCCAGCCAATCACAGTTAGAAACCCTACTATTACCCAGAACACACATGCAGCCCATGTGTCATACGCACACACATGCCTAGGCAACAGCCAATATGTGGGTAGTACCCTGCATATTGGCCACTGAAAGGAACTATGCAGTGATAGCAGTGGGCTACAGAGGCCATGTCACCCTGCCCATCTGTCCAATATGCACATGCACCTGCATGCAGACAGTGCACCTCCACCTTGTTCCCCAATGGACATCTGCATCACCTTTGGTGCCTTCACATGTGACTCACAATGGACATACCATGTGTGACACCATGCCCTGTATGGACAGATGACACTGGCATCAGGGAATGCTGTTAGCATGCTATCAATGTAGATGCAGGGTAAACCTGATTCCCATTCCCAGTTCCTGCCACAGGTGGCCAGGCCTGGCACATCTGATGATAATCTGTGTTCACAACATGGGCCAGACACTCCAGGTACAGTTCCACATGTCACTGTACATGCATGTGGGAGGTGTGCACATCCCAGACACCATCCATGTCATGGACTAAGGAACACATACATGGCAAGTGATGCACAGCATTGGCCACACACAATAGTCACTCAGGTGACTGGATGAAGGATGCAATACCCACCTGTGTTGGCAAATGCAGAAACTACAGGCCTGGCCCACAATGCAGACCATTGTCATGTGGCCTGATGCCAAGGTATACCCATCACCTACCCTTGTATAGTCTGCTGGCATGGATGATCACCACACACCCGTGCAGACATGCACCCATGCATGTCAGAACTGGCACCCTGTGTGCTCGTGTGTGTGTTGTATGGTGCGTATGCTCACATCCACACTCACTACAACCCCAGAGGGCATACTGAAGCATGCTGTCTGATGTCTGATACCTCCTCATACTCCTTACCCGTACGACCTCCGTATGGCCCGTGGGGTGCAGCCCATGGGGTGCATGTGATACCTGCACATTGATGTGGTGTGGCAATCCCACTAGTGATGAGTTGCACTCCTGGCCCAACCAAGTGTGTCAGTGTGTGTGCATCCCTGTGTGAGCGTGCCTGTGTTGATGCTGGCACCTGTTCATGCAGACAGGCACGTGTAAGTCACGTACCATATATCCACCGTATCCCTGTTGCAGATGTCACTCAACATCACAAATATGTTCTGAGTGCTCAACAGCAGGTAACCTATGTGGCGCATCCAATAACTGCATCGCACTGTGATAGGACTACATAGTTGTTGGGGGTTTGATACCCTGTGCTGGTAGGTGTGTGACACACACATGCTTCTGTTTTACTCACACACCACTCCCTGACATGTATTTGCCTCTGTCTGCTTCCCCCACTCCCTCTCTGGTGGATGTGGAGACCCACACCTGCTATGCTTAGGCAGCAGCATGTGTATTTTAAGTGATGCTCATGATCAGCTGATGGCCTCTGCACAAATTGCAGCCCTCCCTTAGCTGATTGCATGTGGAACAGCTGTGGTAACATTCCCATAGCCAATTGCTTGGAAACACATACCAATGCCTAGGAACATCATGGTGGTGTTGGTCCATTTCACTCACTGTGAGCAGGACCTAGATCTGTTGTTTGGCAAACAGCATCTCAGATGGATTGGGGATTTACCTCTAACAACATACACTGTGGAAAGAGGCCAACAAACAGGAGGAGGATGTGCCTGACCTGACTACAGACTGTAAGTGCTGCCATACTGCATTTGGAGTAATGTTGGTTTAACAGTGTTTGTCTGGATATACCTGCTGTACATGTCGCAATACCTGCCATGTCAGTTCCATGTATATGAGGAATCCCTATCTGCAGGGTCATCTTCAGACTGGGCAGTGTTGTGCCTTTGGTTTCATGTGTTAGCCACGGTGCATCTATCTGTGGAATGCATAAGGTAGTGTGAGGATTGCATCTGCAGAAGGTGAAGGCCGTGACATTACTGACTCCATATCCCTCATAGGACATATGTTGCAACAGACCCTGTTACAATGGTAAATGTATGAGGTTATCACAGCAACATGTCTATACTGGCCCTGTGTATGTGCTGTCAGACAAACCTCTGTCAACCTTTGTACAGATGATGTGCATGAAGTGGTGGATATGTGCTTTACACCATAAATAGTGTCATCATCTCTGCTGACAAGGCAGTGATATATCAGACTGCTACACATGTCATGTACAGTAGGGGTCATATTACATGACATAACATGGACAATCTGTGGATGTTTGTACAGTACTGAGGTCTGTGTAGTGATGGTGAATGTTGGCAGTGTGTGTATTGCTAATATGTACTTTAGCCTGTGTACAGACTGTGTTGGATGTAATTGTTCTAGCTCCCCTTCCATGTAATGTTACATGCTGCCCCACTGTATGGTACCGTTTTGCTGTACATGTTTGTATGGCTATACACACACATGTCCCATACCAAAGACAGCCATCAGACCAAACTGTGTATCAGCCCAGTATATGTAGGGCATTCTTTGAATGGCACATATGAGGATGGTGTCGAACAGATAGTCCATGCGCTGTAATGTTATGCTAGCTTACCATGTGTGGCTATGGCTGTGTTCACATTGGTTGTGGTTGTGCACTGTCATGCAGGTGTATCTTACCCTGTGCTGTGACATGGCTGTTGAGCCTTGTATATATGCAGGTACATGTGCATTCCCCCATAAGAGATGTAGGCCAGTGTTGAGCCAGTCTGCATGTAGCCTGCACAGTGCATTGTGACATGCCTAGCAGCATAGAGTACTTACCCAGTGAGATGTCACGTGCAAATACATGACAGATTTACTGCTGCCGCGCATCCCTTAAAGGTCATGTATGTCAGACAGAGTAGTGGGATGCTGTACAGATGTATGTCAATATCTAGTGGGTAGTATGTGTCCATGGCACCCCTGTATCAGCATTCATTATGTGTCAGGCCACACAGAAGTGTGTGAATCCAAAACCTATGGTGGTGAATGCATACATGTCATTATGTGTTCTACCCATCTACATGGTTGTCTACATCCATAACATCAGTCTGGTACACATGTTGCGCAATAAGATATTATGTGTAAACAGCTGGACTGTACAGGGTGTGTCCAAAGTTCCACATATTAAATGCTAGCGGAGTTACACTACAATGAGTTCCTTAGGATGTCTGTCACTAGGCAATGGCACACATGTTATGAGCAGATGTCACCTTCCACACGCACCATGTCTGTGAAGACAATCCCAATGACAGCACAATAGTCTAGTAATGTACCTGCTATACATACCTGACATCTCCTTGCACTATGACTTTGGGACTATAGGGACTGAGGTAGGGCTACACACCAAGTCCAGGACATGTGGTGGAAATATATGTACATAGACTTATCCAGATAGCCATATATATATATATATATATATATATATATATATATATATATATATATATATATATACAGGCTGCTTATCAGATAGCCTCAGTGATCACTCCCTAACATTCCTACTCAAAAAATACCTATACCAAGCTAAACCTGACATCTACCATCTAATACGTAAAAAACTAAACTTTAATTTAAACACTGAGGGTGGCGCAGTGGTGCAGTGGTTAATGCTGTCACCTCACAGCAAGTGGTTCTCCGGTTTGATTCTTGGCTGGGGTGCCTTCTGTGTGGAGTTTGCATGTTCTCCCTGCGTTCGTGTGGGTTTCCTCCGGATACTACGGCTTCCTCCCACATTCTAAAGACATGCTTCTGGAGCATTTATCCCCGGTCCTCCGCTGAAAACAGGATCTGTGGAACCTAGTCGGACATTCCCGGTCAACAAATGTTAAATAAATAAATAAAATAAATTAATTAATCCACTCACATTCATCTCATCCCTCAAAGAATGTAACTGGCATCCTCTCAAGTACCTAGTCTTGATGAAGCAGTTGAATTTTTTAATACTACCTTCCTGAGCATCCTTAATTACCATGCCCCCATAAGACTTTCCAGAACCAAAGCACAACCCACCCCATGGCTACAGAAAACCACTAAGCCAGAAATGAAAAACAGGGATAAAGCCTCGGAGCACTGGCGCAAAACTAAAACCCCCTCAACAAGACAGAAATTCCTAGAACTACGCAATAGAGTCAAAAAGCTAATAAAACAGGACAAATTCCAGTCTGCCCTAGACTCCTCCCAGCACAGCCACAAACAATTCTGGTCCTCCATAAACTCCATCCTCCACCCAGGTAAAGACAGTACTCCTCCTCCTCCTAACATCCCTCACTCCTCTGAAAATATTGATACCTCATTCAACACACACTTCACACAAACCATACTATCACTAGCTAAACAACACAACCCCCTCTCCTCCAACCCACACCTTCAACTAGTAATCTCCCCACTGCCTTCTCTTTTTCTTCTATACCTACCTCCAACATAAAAAAAAACTCTTAACTAAACTTAAGCCCACCAAATTAGCAGCAGACAACCTCCCATGTGAATACCTACAAATCGCAGCTGATACTCTGGCCTACCCAATATCCATCTTGATTAACTGATCTCTGTCAGAAAGTTACGCTCCCACAATGTGGAAAGTATCACATATAATTCCCCTCCACAAAGGCGGCCCCTCCACAGAACTAACCAATTACCACCTTATAGCTATTGTCTCTCCACTCTCCAAAATACTAGAGAGATGCATTCACTTTCAGGTCTCAGACTACCTCCTTACTAACAACCTCCTTTCCAATACTCAGCATGGTTTCCAACCAAACCATAGCACCACCACTGCCTTACTCTCCTTTACTAACACTATCCTTCAGCATAAAAACAATGGCTATTTTCCTAGACCTATCTAAATCATTTGACATGGTCCCACACAAACAACTCATCTCTGTCCTCAATAACCTATCCTTCTCTCAATCAATCATCAACTGGTTTCAGAGTTACCTGTCTGACCGCCAACAATCCGTTGAATGGCAGAATGACATATCTTCCCAACTACCTGTCTCTATAGGGGTTCCCCAAGGACCCATCCTTGGACCCCTACTCTTCTCTGTTTTCACCAATAATCTAGTCTCTGTTACCAAACATGGCACACTCATACAATATGCAGATGACTCAACCATCATCTGCTCAGCCCAGTCCCTACTCAAACTGCAAAAAGTCACACAAGAAGCCTTTTCCTCTGTTGAAACTTGGTTATCTGATGCCCAATTAATACTCAACCCATACAAAACTAAACTACTCATCTTCCAACCCACCAAACAAACTCAAAACATCTCTCAATTTAACATCACAGCAAAAGACAACACCACTATACACCCAACAGGACACACCAAATTGCTAGGAGTGGAAATAGACAATAAACTAAAATTTGACATTCACATATCCATGACCATAAAAAAGTCCACAAAAAGATAGGAGTGTTATACAGAAATAAGTAACTTCTCACCAAAGCAGCAAAGATTTCAGTAGCAAATTCCCACCTTATCTCCACCCTACTTTATGCCTCTCCAATGTATACCAACCTAAGGCAATGCAATCTAAACAAGCTAGAGACCTGCTACAATGCCATAGGGGCATCCTACCATAGTCACCACTGTCTCTCACTTGCTGAACTGGGCTGGCTTGAACTCCCTCACCTCCTTCAATGGTACCAACTATCACTCACCCACAAACTAGTAAACCATCCACTAAATGTCCCATCCCTCCAGAATCTACTCTAACCCTATCGCACCACCAGACCACTAAGATCCAGCAACAAACATCACTTGCAGATAACTAAAGCCAATAACTCTGCTGGTGAAGCAGTATTCTCTTGCGCCATAGCCAAATTATGGAACTGCCTCCCACCCACAATTACCTCCATACCATCATGCACCCACTTCAAAACTTTACTAAAAGTGCACTTAAAAACATGCTGGCTATGCCCTTGCAACTCCCACTCTAATATCACCCACTCCATCTAACCACTACCTTTCTTTACACCCCACTAACTACCTTGATTATAGCAAGCTTGGATGCTCATAAGCCTAGTACTCATTATACAGCAGGAACTTCCTATTATAACAATTGTTAATGTCTGTTATGTACTTCACAGATAAAGATTCTAGTTGTCTACTGATATACTATGCTCTTCATCTGTAACTATGTTTGTAATTAATTGCTATGTTAATCAAATTGTTAATCGCTATGTAAATCCAATGTAACTACTGTCTGTTTATTTTAACTGTGGAGCTTTTCTCCCTGGGCCTCCACTGAAAATGGACCTACGTCCAGTCGGGCACTCCCTGTCAACAAATGTAAATAAATAAATAAATAAATAAATCTGCTAACACATATATCACTATGCCCATATATACCTACATATTTACATATCTGCATACACATATGTAACATGCTGTATATACGTAGACATATAGATGTAGACACATATATGTCTCGATTTAGGCATATGCATGTATATATGTGCATATATATTGATATATATGCATATAGCTTTAGAAATGACTATATATATATATATATATATATATATATATATATATATATATCTACATAGTTAGATATGTTGTATCTGTTTAGATATTAATATATTTACACACACATATACCTAGATGTTGGTATACATTCTCTGTACTGTTGCATGACTGGACTGAATGATATGTTTCTGAAAACATAAACTATCTTTGTATTTGTCATGGCTTAGTGGTAAATGACTTTGGCTATGGAGTGCAGTGTCCTGGGTTTTAGCCTAGCAGAGGCGGTTTATTTTGTTGCTAGGCAGAACAAAGACTGTTGGATACAGAGTGATTAAGGCACTTTAAAGCAGTTGTGAGCGGGTGTGTGCGGGTGTGCGCGGGTTTGCACGGAGCTAAGCAATGCTAAACTCCGGTTACAGTTTCTTACACTCAGTTAGCTTCTACTTTGCTTAATCTGTGTAGGCAATGCATACCCCCATGCAAACACACTTAACAATGCTTACTGGTGCTTATATATGCTTACTACTGCTTATCTATGCTTAAACCTGCTTACTAGTGCCTTAGTCATTATGACACTAACACTTTAATTAATTAAATTAAATAAACATTTAATGCAGTACTCCAGTTCACATTTGCATGTTATTATGTAGGTTAGCAAAAGGATGTTAAAATATGTTCATATACACATTCCACATGGAAAATGATATGTGTTGCAGTAGGACTCAAACCGGGAATGCTTGTTCATGATGCGGATTCTCTAACCACTACACTATTGATGTTAACGTTAATTCCTCATGTGTTTTTCTATTTGGATGATTTTGACATGTAAGCTATGCTAAGCAAAGGGTAGCGACGTGCAAACACGCTGCGCTTTGCTTACACTTTCAATAAAGAAGATAAACAACAGTAACATAGGGACACGGGGAATTTAAATGTAATAGTTCTAGGGACAGGGGCTCAACATTCAACTATGTGCTTATGTGTTTACACCTTTGATTTTATTTCAGTGTTCGTGGACACTCTTGCATGCTTTGCATACATTTTGGTATCCACGGACACTGACATATTGCTTACTATAAGAGGCAGGCTCTAATAGTAAGCAATGTAGGTTGTACAACTGTGGGGGCATGTTTAAGCCTCCATAAAGCACTTAAACATGCCCCCTGCACTCACAAACTTTTCCTGTGCACGTTGAGGGTGCAGCAACGCACATTCCTCTGAGGAGGATGCTCGGTACAAGGCTAAAACCGTCCTTGCACCGAGCTTCATGAATCCCGGGGAATGTTATAAATATATAAAAAAAATAGTAACTTACAAACCTGGATATTAATGTTATAACTTAGTATATCTTAATTTAAGAATACCCACTACTGAAACATTTTCATTAAGTCCATGATTTTATTTTGCATTCAAAAGCAACTGCCAGATAAGCTCTTTCCATTCAAGAAAGGTTTCCAAAGCTCCATCTGTTGTTGTTCTATCCACTTTTCACAACAAAAAATATGTATTTTTTTAAATTCACATATTCCATAGCATACTTACGTAATGCACTATTAGTATCCTTTTCCTGAATATTGTATACAAAGCGCAATGTAAACTACCCAGAGATGTTGCAATCAACTGTGCCAGGGCATCCCAAAGACCTGGAATAACTCACCACCATAACATTAGGGGCATCAAAAATATAGTGGCAAAAATTGCAATAATGTCAAGTGTAACACCTCTGGTGTGGTTTATATTACCCTTTGTACTTCATTTTTATGTTTTATGTAGGCAAAACTGAAAAATCTTTGAAAAAAAAACAAATTTAAGAGCATGCATATGATATTCGGAAAAAGGATAAGAACAGTGCATTAAAGTAACATGCTGTGGAGTTATTACATTTTTCAAGTTTTCATCTATCAGTTTACATTTGTTTTACTGTGCATTACACTTACATTTGCTTTTTTCCCGAATTTACTGTAAAAAGTAACATATATCAGTATTTTATTTTATTTAATTTTGACAAATGTATCATTTATAGATAGTGGCTACATAAAGCAAGTAGCTCATTACTTTTCTGTTTTACAATGCCTGTATTTCTCCTGCTAGCTCGACGGGGTCTTGCTGTGATGTTGCTTAGGGTATATTTTGTGTAAACAAAAAAAAAATGTCTTATTCTTACTGAAAATGAAATCTGCAAAACAACATACTGAGGACAGTTTTTGATCATGAAATCGTAGCTCTGAGATGTTCTTATTGATTACACTGCTGTGGGTATGTCACCTTTATGTTCTTTTTTTTTTCCTAAACTGTGCTTAGTAAGTAAAAAATAGTGGTCATCATTTTTTAACAGCTCATATGGAACCTTGCAGTCCCAGCAATGTTGTTGTGCTGTTTTACAAGGCACAATAGATTTGTTAACTAGTATATTAGCAAAAGGCCTTAGGTATCCAATAACCATTCCATCTCCTATGTGGCAGAAACCTTTAGAAAATAAATATAAATAAATCCAAACATCTATGTACCAGGATAATGATTTTCTTTGCAATTAGAGATAAGAATGATTATGAATGTAAAGTATATTACAAAGGTTAAGAATGTAAGCTGTATGCTGATTGCAGTGTAAGGCCACACAATACAAATGTCCAGTCAAATAAACTTTGCATAGAGCCTGCAGCAGAACAAACAAAATATGCAGCACACAACGTATGCAGTATGTAGATGAGATTATCAGCAAATCCCAAGGCAAAGATAAATAGAAGAGTTAGAGCCAGAAGGATTCAATGAGCTAACAGAATAAAGATGAAGACGGTTGGCTGGAGTGGATATCCACAGTATACGATTGAGGTATTATATCAAGGGTGGTGGTTGTAAAAGATGCATATGCATGTCTACTGTTAATGTATGTATTTCAACATACAGAAAGGCTGCTTAGTCCTAGGTCCTTGCAACATGAGGTATAACTGGTATTAAGGTAATGGATCATAAATGGAGTTAAGTTACTATGGAAAATGATGTAATTGTATAAACTACTCCAGTGGTGAAGAGTTCTGAGTTTTGCTTTTGGTAACTTATAGGAATTAAAGTTTCTAATATTTTCAGGAATGACATTCCACAGCTTATGGGTAGCTGTACCGAAAATTATTTTCCTAAGTGTATTTCGCATTCTAGGATTTTTTTTTTTTGGCAAGGCACTCTGCTGCTTGCAGTTGTTTGAGAGATGGTGAGAGACTGTCAGATCTGCATGAAGGTTATATATTAACCTTCATGCAGATCTGACAGTCTCTCACCATCTCTCAAACAACTGCAAGCAGCAGAATGCCTTGCCCAAAAAAAAAAAAAATCCTAGAATGCGAAATACACTTAGGAAAATAATGTACTTGATTTCATGCACCTTTTCTCCTTGGGCCTGAAAAAAGGATTTTAGCACACAAGATATTTTTGTATACAGACTAATTTTAAGAAAATGATCGGTGATGTAACTAAATATGAACTAAATATGAAGAAATCCCTAATAGAAAGTATAAAATAAAAAATTCATGGATGGTAATTATTACAAAAACAGTCTAATATATGAGTAGGGTGAAGGGTAGAATAATTGTTTTTGCAACACCAGTGGGATTAATAAAAGATCAGATGCTGTGCATGTTGTGAATACTATGATACACTAGCTGTTACATCAGTATCTTTTATCAATACCCTGCACATAATGCCAATTATGTCAATAGTAATAGTCAGAAATGCTAACAGATATGCCAGTGACAACTGCAACATCAGGTGGAATTAGATTTCTGATGTGAACCAAATATGACTGAGTGATTGAAGTGCCAAGGCAGGGCTAGCTACCCAACCTTGGCTGTAGATGATTGTCACTATTAAATTGACACCCTGACCCCATGTACAAAAATGGTAAAGGGGTTGTAGATGGATGGATGGATTATGAAGTGATCAGAGTGGTCTGTCAATCAGCAGATTCATCAGCAAATTGCCAGGATGGCACCTCAAGATGTCACACTCAAAGTGCATCAAAATGAAGAAGGGGGGTGTATCTGTAGCTTAAATGAAGAAGGGGTGCATCTGTAGCTTAAATGAAGAAGGGGGTGCATCTGTAGCTTCTTTAGACTTGGCTACACCTAGAACTGCTTTCATCCACATACTTTTTGCAGACACAAAAATGCAGGAAAATGCTGATATCTTTTATAGTTAGGATACTGGTTTATGGTTTAACTAAAACTGATCCTGAGATGTTGAATAAAGAGCTCACATTTGTGTTCACTCAGAAAGCTGCTTTAGTTCACACTGACCTCACTGCATATGTTTACCAGAGTGCTGAATTTAAGGGTTATACAAGAATGTGATGTCCATTTTTATGAAACCAAAAATATTTGTACCCATTAGCAATAACATGTCTTGTATATTTGGATACACATGTGAGAATGGAATTTGGAGATCTTGTCTGATATATGTCAGACCTCATCATAGGTTCTAGGTTCGTAGGTGCATAGTAATAGGTGAACTGCCCTTGAGGACCATTTTTTTTCCAGACACCTTTATTGAATTATCACGTGTGACATAGGCAAATTTACATTCATGTAAAGTAATCAAACTATATTAACATAACAAACATTATATTTCACATATATTGCTATATATCATAAACTAAGCAGTATTACATACATTATTCAATTCCTGTCTTTTTTAACAAGAAACATCTTTATTAAACCATCACATACTACATAGGCAATTATACATTTATATAAATGAAAACAAACCACAGCAACATAATCTTAGTTGCAAGCATTTTACATCACAAACCATGCTGAAGTA
Organism: Protopterus annectens; assembly: GCF_019279795.1. NCBI lineage: Eukaryota > Metazoa > Chordata > Ceratodontiformes > Protopteridae > Protopterus > Protopterus annectens. The sequence continues at coordinate 349,481,214 of NC_056734.1, read as the reverse complement.
CTCCCATTTGGAAACATTATACATCACTTCTGCTGCCTTTTAAACCCCATTCCTCCCTTGTATGCACTGTTCCCACAATTCCGATTTTCCCATGTAGTTTGTCCCTACCCCTTTCTAAAGATCTTAATCCCAGTTGTTTTATCTCTGTTACTATATTCACTACTTACAGTATAGTTAGTTTAGATTTTGATTTCCATTTTCTAGTAACTGCTTTTTTGGCAGCCACCATTAATAGACACAGCAAGGCCTTAAAATGTGTAAGCAATTCTGATTCTGTATCATAGTTCAGAAAAATCATCTCCCTCATCAGACCAATCTTCCCACCCAGCATCTCCAACAGTGCGTCTTTCAGGTATTCGTTAAATTCTGCCAACTCAATGCACTCCCAGAAACTATGTTCCCAATTAACTCTTTCTTCCCCTTCACACCTTCAACATTTGCTGTCTGCCTGAGGATAAATTCTTTGGAGTCTACTTGGGGTATAAAAATATCTATGTAAACATTTCCAGGCAAAAATCCTAAATCTTCTAGATTTTATTATATATATATATATATATATATATATATATATATATATATATATATATATATATATATATATATATATATATATATATATATATATATATATATATATATATATATATATATATATACACACACACACACTCATTAATTTTTTTGAATTGCTTTTCAAATATCTCTTTCCAATCCTTTCTAAACTCTTCTGCTTGACTCTTGTAGTTATCATGCAATGTTGTATATGCTCTACTAATTATTTCTTTTTAATAGCAGCATTTGTTCTAGATTCTATTAAAAACTCTACCAGTGCTGGTGTTTAATTTAGAACCCCCCCCGCCCCATTTCTTTCTCTTTGCCTACACTCTGATATCAGTCCCTGATAGGGAAAACAATCTCTAACCTGCAGTCAAAATAAATCCTTGATGTCTTCCCATTCTATCGTCTTTCCCCTCTCTAGTTATTTGCTCCCAATACCTTGGTTCCTTTACCGGTTTTCTCCAATAAAACCAGCCCCCTCTGGCCTATTGTCTGTAATCCACCCTTGAGGACCATTTTAAGCCTAGCCAGTTTCCTTTTTGGTTTTTGAATTAACCTATTTCATTTGGTGTTAGATTGGCCTTACCTATCCCATGGTAAAAATGTATATATCACCCCTACTTAGAATAACTGGGATCATTTCATAGATATTTTGAGGGTATCCATGCTTGGGGAAAAAGCATTTAGGAGCTGCCTTTTCCCATTACTAGTACAGGGGGCAGTCCTGGGGAAAGTTTTCTATTACACATTCATAGATTTAAGATATGCTTAAATATAGACAGGACTGTTCCAGAGAAGTGGTATCCTCTGTGTGATATATCTGTCCCTCCAAACCACTCTATTGGTGTTGTAGAAGAGGTTTAGATCCCTAGATGGAGTATGTCTATACCATCTGACGTGCTGATGTGCAGTAGGTTAATCAGTACTGGATTAGAGGATGCCTTTTATGCCAGACACAGAACACATCTTAGCAGTCTGCTGATTACCGAATATAGTGACAGGGCTTTGAGAGAGCCCATGTAGGACATGTTGTTTAGGCCTTGTATCCTTTTAGTAAGGTACCTCTGTGGGTGTTCCAGTAGTTGCATGTGTCTGGCCAGATAAATGTGGAAGAGGGCATTATGCTCAATGAATGTTGCAACGATGGCTGCCTAAAGGAAGACAATGAAATCTCTATAGCTAGTTGCAATCTCTTTGTTTATAAGCTCTGCAATGTCGAAGGAGTTTCTTATGACAGTGGACATGTTGTTCAAAAGTTAGGTCACTGTTCATATACAGTAAGTTCCCAAATCCTGAACAACTGGGTCCTCTCTAAGGGGTGTATTGTCACTATGGTAGTTCCCCTGGGTTAGACAACTTCCAAAGGATAAGATAATGCCCTTTTTGTCATTTAGTTTCAGGCCATGATTCTGGCACCAGTTACTTGTTTAGGCCAAACCTTTCTGTAGAATGGCTAAGACATTTAGGAATTCAATAACTGCTTTTAGCTTGTAGTAATTTGCAAACTTAGTCAGTTAGATCCCTTTAGTTTTGGCTTTCACTTCAGAGAAGCAGATGCCAAACAGCAGATGTCGGAGCACAGAACCCTGGAGAACTACACTGGTGATGTTCTCTTTGTGGAAGTAGTTTCCCCTATTCTGATCTCCTGCATCCTATCTGTGAACCATTTGGCAATCTAGCAGTGACACAGGTGTTTATTCCCAGTTTATATAGCTTTTCTGCTATGTCTAAATGGGGGATTATGTCAAAAGCCTTGTTCAGGTCGAGGTATACAGTGTGTATCATTTTATCTTCATCCATTGCTTTGATAACATTTTCAGAGAAGTCCACCAGGTCGAGTAATCATGACTGACCTTGATGAATCCGAACTAACTGTTTAGAGATTCCCTCATGTCCTTATTGATTAGTTCCATTATAAGTCTTTCTATGGGTTTGCATATGAAGCTGGGTCTGTGGAAGGTCTTCCCTTTATGCAGGGGAATGACTGTAGCTGTTTTCCATTTGTTTAGTACAAAACTGTATGTAGGCAGAGGCTGAACTGTGTTGTTGGGTGGGTGGGGGGTGGCTAAATCATGCTTTGTGATATTTAAGATGTATCCAGGAATATTGTCTTACTACAGTATTACTGTAGCTGGCAGGAGAGTTTTGAGTCACTTACAGCAACTGCAAGCAAACAACTATGTTTCAGTTATGCAAGCAGATGTTATTGGCAATGGCACTCATACATTCAAGATTTGATTCCTAGTTTAGATTTATGTAAAACACACTACTGATATTATTACATATAAAGAAATTGCATGACCTGAAGTTGCTCACATAAGTAAATCCTTTCACAGTATCAACTGTTTCTCAATGATTTTATTTCTTTTGATCTATATTAATATTTTATAGTGGAATTAATTATACTTGTTCTGTTTGGACAGCCAAAGATACGTAATGATTTTCATAACCATAGTTTAATCACAGACAAAGGAAGGGCCACAAAATACACAGCTGTATTGCTGGAGAATAAGGTGCAACCTTTAATTATTTGGCACCTGTCTCATATATATTAGACACAAGTGAATTTTCTTCATAAATTAAATAATAATATTAGAGACACCCACATTACACTGGGTAATTATTTCTTTATAACTATTTACATTGAAGTCCTAGACAAATGCATCCTATTGGATATGGGTGGATGAAATACTGACACCATTATTTTGTCATTGCATGAGGCTTGAAAAGAAATATATAAATACTATTTGCTTATTATTAGAATTAATACTACAGAATAGTTTCCTACATATTTCTATAAGATTGGCACATAGTTTACAACAAGCAAAACCCACCGGCAGGAAATAAACACTTTTGTTGCATGGGGATCCAAATGAACCAATGATGAAACCTCATGCATGACACAGGGATTACTAATTCAATGATAAATAAGATCCTATTCTTAGCAAAACAAAATGTCCTCTTTCCTCACCCTAGGAAGGGGAATAGTGAATGGGAAAGGAATATAGCTTGCCTAACTGGAATATACTATCCCCATAATATCAACAGCTTCAAAAAAGATTCCCTATAAACCACCTCAAGTAATATAAGCAAGTTTTCACCATTGCACCAATAAGAGAACAAAAATACCTCATATCTTTTCTCTCTGCAGTAGTACATATTACAAATAAGTGATACTACAAAGATAACATATTATTATCCTTTTCTTGTTGTAGATGTTCATGATAATAGCAGTAACATTTTGCTTTCTTTATAGCAATTAACCATCACATTTGGATTGTTAGGAATGATTGATTCTGCTTTGTTATTTCTCTCTATTGCCTACACTGAGCATGAAACAAGTTTAGGTGCCCAGCAATGGCTTATAAATAAAAATAAATAAATAATTTATTTAAAATTTACAACATTTTTAAACAGTTGACTGTCACTGCTATGAGGGCTGCAAGAATACCCAGTTATGGTAATTGTTTTATGAGGTTGTGGAAGAAAATGTATATTTATTCTCCTACATTTTTATAAAGCGGTGCTGACATATTCCCCGGGATTCATGAAGCTCGGCGCAAGGATGGTTTTAGCCTTGCACCAAGCTTCCTCATTACAGATGGTGCAGCGGTGCCATATGAATATTTATGAGGGCGTGCTGCCGCACCCTCGACTTGCACAGGAAACATGTGCGAGTGCAGGGGTCGTATTTAAGTGCTCTACAGAGGTGGAAACATGACCCCACAGTTGCACAACCTACTATGCTTACTATTAGAGACCGCCTTTAATAGTAAGCAAGTAATTCAGTGTCTGCGGGTAATGAAATGTACGCTAAGCATACAAGAGTGTCCACGAACACTGAAATAAAATCAAAGTAGCAAACACACAAGCATGTAGCGGAATGTTGAGCCCCGTCCCTAGAACTTTCACAATTAGATTCCCTGTGTCCCTATTTTGCATTTGTATTGCTTCAATATTGAAAGTGTAAGCGAAGCGAAGCGTGTTTGCACATTGCTTCCCTCTGCTTAGCGTAGCTTACACATGAAAATCATCCAAATAGAGAAAAACATGCAGAATCAATGTTAATGTCAATAGTGTAGTGGTTGGAGTATCTGCCTAACAAACAGACATGCACGGTTTGAACCCAGCTATAGCACATATCACTTTCCATGTGGAATGTCGTTTTGCTGTATAACCTACATAATAACATGTAAATGTGAAATGGAGTACCAAATGAAATGTTTAACTAATGCCATTCAATCAAAGTGGTAGTATCATAATGAATAAGGCACTAGTAAGCAGGTGTAAGCACAAATAAGCAGTAATAAACATATATAAGTACCAGTAAGCAAGTCTGAGTGCGCTTGCATGGGTGTAAGCAGTGCCCAGCATAGGAAATGTATATAATTATGTATGTGCATGTGTATGTACAGATATATAATATATATATATATATATATATATATATATATATATATATATATATATATACATACACATATATGAAGAATGAACGTCGTAACAATAAAGCATACAAAAAGAATGAGAAGGGAATCAACAGCAACTCCAGTATTATATAGTGCTGTCAGTGTATGTCATGCCAAGCTGGGCATGGGTAAGCAGAGCACTGCTACTCACACCACAGGCAGGATACTACCAGTGGGAGTAACATTTGTCAATCTGCTAAGTCTACTTTACAAACAATCACAGGGTAGTCCTTGGTGGGACTACCTAAAAATTGCTAGGATGATTGGACCTCCGACCATTACACAAGCAAGGGCAGGTATATTCAAGGACTAAATGGTGGGAGAGCCTGATAATACATGGGTTGGGACAACATACGTGTAGGGCTTCTAACGCTGGGGAGAGGGCAATGTGTGGAGGTATGTCATGGCTGTGATAGCAACCGGAAAATGGATGGTATGCATGCATGTTGAACTCGGGTGGGGTGGAGGAACTATGGGTTATGAAATCATGGATCCAGGAGTGTCAGGGTTGGATGGCCTGGTTTTAATTGGACCACCTCGTGGAGGTCAACAAGTTTGTTATAAGTATATATGCATACACACATGCTTACATCTATATGTAGAAGTACATTCCCTGTAACACATTCATTCCTTTTGCCGACATAAATAACATGAAAGTGCCCCTACAAACCCCGACAGTAGATAGAATAATAGGTTGTGCATAAGAGGGAAGGGACAAAACTGCTAAAATGCAAAAGTGTGTACAATGTCTGAAGTCAGTGCTGTTTTCAAAAACTCAAATGTGAGGACTTTCTCACACATGGAATCATTCCTGTGATCTGCCTGCTATGGCAACGCCAATCACTAAACTGGTCCTATTTGTAAAATAATTTTGCCGAACTCGTACATTATTGGCTCTCATGTGTAATTTGTGTGTGTTACCACATAGTCATACCTATTAATTTATTGTAGTGCCATGTTAATGGGAGAAATGATGTAATGAAGTATAGCGTCTAATCTTGAAATAAAGACATGTGTGTCCCAGGTGGGACAACCCAAAAATTGCGAATAGTGTCCTATTGGTCACTCATTTCACCAATGTTTGTGGACTAAAAGTTTGGGATGTCTGAGGATACGTGAAGTGAGTCAACCCATGGGATGAGTCTACAGGAGTAGGGAGTAGCCAATGTGTAGTAGTGTGGATACACCATGTATCCAACTGGAGAATGAATGACTACTGTGTTAGTGTAGTGTTGGGGTGGGTGTTTGGGGAACTAGGAGTCATGGGTATATGGGTATATATGCAAATGAAACAGTAATCCACAAAGCACGAACAAATAGACTGTTGAAGTGGCCAACCAGGTCACAATAATCTTTTGTGCAGTTTAGGGGTTCCGAAGAGTGCTGGTATTTTAGGTGCAGCCATTCTCAAATATTCGTGTAGTTCTAAATCAGTAAACCATTCTAAAAATAAATCATTCAAAATATTATTGATTTTTGAAACTCTATCAATTAAACCAGTTTTAAAATTGTTGGCCTGTAATAGATGAAAATGTATTCTGAACAATAGTATGTCATCTTTCATCTTTCATGCCTATTTTAATGTGACTTAATTTAACATGAGTAAAAAAAAAAAAAAATATATATATATATATAAAAATTTGATAGTTAGTAATATATTTTATATAGGACATGAAAAAATTAATTTTTGCAACAAGATTTTTAGTATTTTATATTACAATTCATGATTTGCATATGTACTAAACAATGCATAATTTAATATATTATTTTAGGATGAGGTTCATTCTTACATCTTGATGATGTAATTGTGGGTGGATATATATTCAAGGTTCCCATGACAACGTATAATTAACAGAAATGCATTTTAAAATAATTGGAGATTTTAAAGTTTTGTGAATATAAATACCACTATTTGGCATTGTTGTATTTGTTTGTCTGATGAAGGCGGGACACAGTGCTTGCCGAAAGCGTGTACTGGTTTTTACGCTCACTTTAAACTTGTTTCATTAAACTGTAACTTGAATTTTTGAGGCGTTGCTCTTATTGTGACCTGGTTGGCCACTTCAACAGTCTATATATGCAAATGAAGCAGCATAGCAATAGTGTAGTGGTTAGAGCATCTGCCTAATGAACAGACATTCCAGTTCTGAATCCCACTGCAGCACATACCATTTTCCATTGGTAATCTGTATATGAACATATTTCGACATCTGTCTGCTGTATAACCTGCATAATAACAATTAAAAGTGAACTGGAGTGAGGTGCCAGTGTCATAATGAATAAGGCAGTACTAAGTAGGTTTAAGCATAAATAAGTACCAGTAAGCGTGTTTAAGTGCATTTATATGTATATATATATATATATATATATCTATATATATATATATATATATATATATATATATATATATATATATATATATAAATGTGTGTGTGTGTGTGTGTGTGTGTGTGCGTAGATATACACAGATATACAGTTATGACAGGAAACAGCACACAAGACTGACATATGTTCACAGGCTATGCCAATGGAAGTTAGGGGCCCAAGCAGGAAACATGTAACACGAAGCATGACCTCCCCCACAAGCCGGACAGAGGAAACATAGACACAAACCCGCAAACAATGTAAATAGTCCACTGCTCCCCAGACCACAGGCAGGATACAACTGGGGGGGGCAGAGTGTACCCGTGAAATCTAATCTTGGAACAGACAGGAGCGTGCCTTGCGGGATGCCCCAAAAATTGACATATAACCAAAGGAAGCTGATACGATGACCATTCTGGCTGGGGTGTGTACATACCTGGAATACAAGGGTGGGAAAGCTTGATGATCCATGGGTAGAGACAACGTATGACATGGGTCCCGTGAAGTGGAGAGTGGGCAGCATGTAGTGGTGTGTTCAGATCCGACCTGCACCCAGAGTAAGGATGGGTGCAGTAGAGGAGGTGTGGGTGGGGGAACTATGGGTAGCTAGTTATGGGTCTAGGTGTGCAGGTGTTGGCTGATGTGGGCCTATATGGTCAGCCCCAGGAATGTGAGAAAACATGTTCATTGGGCAGAGGCATCACCCAATGAGCAGCCACACCCGCTATGAGTCCCACTGCAGCAAAGTCTAATCTACATGGCAGAGAATGGAATAAACAGATGTAGATGTATATATGTAGAGAAATGTGTGTGCATATCTACCCATAGTGACATGGAGATATACCTCTCCCTCTCCGTAGTACAAATGTATACATACAGAGACAGAATACATATACATACACACATATAGATACATACATATGCAGACACCCATACACCCACATGTTGTTAGATATACATAGACAGCAATATATAAATATATACATGTATGCATTCATATACAGGTATATCTGTATATAGTAATGTAGATGTATATATCTATATATATATATATATCTATATATATATCTATATATATATATATATATATATATATATATATATATATATATATATATATATATATAGTGTGTGTGTGTGTGTGTGTAAATATACACATGTAAATAGCTAGGATATGATACAGCAGTTACAAATTACATATGTTCACAGGCCGTGCAAATGGGGGTGAGGGGTCCAATCAACAAATGTGTAACAAGTAGCATCAACCACCCCCACCTAGACAGGTGAAACATACAAACACACGATACAAGTAAACACACCACTGCTTCCCAGACCACAGGCAGGATACTACCAGTGGGAGAGACATGCCAGGTCTAATCTTGAAACAAAGACATCAATGCCCCTTGTGGGACATCCAAAAATTACTGATCATCGGAGTCAGTCCTTGTAATGATTCATCAAACCAGGCTGTAGACGTACATGGACCAGTAGGTTGTGCAAGCCTCATAACCCATGGATCGACACAACGTACAACATGGGTCCTGACACGTAGAGAGTGGGCAGTGTGTAGTGGTGTTTTTAGACCCCACCCACACTCACAGTAAGGATGAGTGCTGTAGAGGAGGGGCAGGTGGGGGAACTATGGGTATGCAAATATAGGCCTAGGCATGCAGGTGTTGGCTGGCGCAGTCGTATTAGGTCCGCTCCAGGGATGTAAGTAATATTCCAAAATGGGCAGAGCTTACTCCCATACCTCTTAACCCCTAAGAGCAAAACCACTGGACAGAACATAAACCGTTAGGGGAACAAATAGGGACAGAAAGCACATATTCCACTTACAACCTTAGATAGCTGATAGAATAATAGGTATGAATTAGCATGACTCGGCTGAAGGATGTGGGGACCTAAACCCAATTACTTGTCTGTATTTAATGGTGTCTGTTCCCAGGTATTTGCCAAACAGGTGCAGACTGTAAGAGGAGCACACCAATAGTATGAAGCAAACTCTGGACAGGCCGTGGATTCTGTACAGTTGACCAGCATGCTTATAGGTTCATAGGTTCATAGGTTTATACTAGGCTATCTGACCTAGGGCATTTATAAGCCTAGCCCAAAGTTTTGTGGCTTTCACCACCCCTTAAGTTGAAGGATGCTATGCCCATTATTTTGCCGTGCCCCTGTCCAGCAGTGACACAGAGGTGATCCCTGGGGTAAACCTGCGATCTCCCATCCATTGGTCAAGATTTCTCTTGAACAAAGCCAGCGAGGTGCTCTGCCTCACATGTACCGGGATTTTGTTCCACAGCATAGGGAGTCTCTGGGTGATGAATCTATCCCTCCAGCACGTCCTATTTATAACCGTGTTAAGGTTTAGGTCTTTTGATCTTGTAGTTCTGGTAGATTTAGATTTTTTGAGGTGGAGCATGTCCATTAATTCCGGGTTGGACATGGCCTTGTATGTCAGGCACAAGTCACCTCTGAGCAGACGGTATGCAACTGAATAGAGCTGGAGTTCCTTTAGTCGGGCAGCATAAAACATATTTTTGTGACCCATTATCCTTTTGGTGAGGAATTTTTGGGTTCTTTCCAATTGCTGCAGGTGTCTGGTAAGATACATTCCGAATGGGGCATTGTACTCAATCATTGGTATGATGAGTGATGAGTACAGGGGAACAATGACCTCCCTTGATCTGGATGTGAATCCCTTCATGATCAGGTGGGCAATGTAGAAGGTCTTCCTAACTACTTTGGCAACGTGAGTGTCAAAGGAGAGGTTACTGTCAACTTGGGTCCCCAGATCCCTGATAACCTCTTCTGTGCTTAGTGGATTGCCACCTATATGGTAGCTAGGGGTAACCTTGTTTTTCGAGGGTATGACTCTGCATTTTTGGCATTTAACTTTAGGCCATGGCTCTGGCACCAGTTATCCATTTCTATGAGACCCTTCTGAAGGATATCTGTGTCTGATGTGTTTTCAACTATGGCACCCAGTTTGCAGTCATCTGCAAACTTTGTCAGCCATAATCCTCCTGTGTTTACCTGTACTTCTGAAAAGTAGATGCCAAACAAGAGGGGGCCCAGGACTGAGCCCTGTGGGACACCACTTGTGACCGCTTGAGACTGACATGGCGCCAGCAACTCTGACCCTGTGGGTTCTGTCACTTAGCCAGTTTGCAACCCATCTTGTGACGTATGGGTTTACATTTAGGCTGGTGAGTTTTTCAATGATACCCGAGTGGGGTATTGTGTCGAAAGCTTTTGCAAGGTCCAGGTAGGCTGTGTGGACTGCCTTGCCCTCATCAATGGCCTTTGAGACTGTTTCAAAAAAGTCAACCAAGTTTAAAAGGCATGATCTGCCTTTGACAAAGCCAAACTGGGTTTGATCCAATGTCTGTAAGTCCCCTATGTCTTTATTTATGAGTTCCATTATGATCCTCTCCATAGCTTTGCAGACCAGGCTTGTTAAGCTAATGGGGCGGTAATTTCCAGGGTCCGTGGAAGCACCGCCTTTATGAAGTGGGACCACAGTTGCCGTACGCCACTCCTTGGGTACGTATCCTGAGGTGAGACTAAGATTAAACAGCTGCCTTAAATGCGGGTTTAATTCCTCATTGAGTTCGTGGAGCAGACAGCCTGGGACACCATCTAGTCCCATAGATGCTGTATTTTTCACCTTGGAGAGAGCAGTTTTCACCTGTACATATGAGATGTTTGGGAGGCTACATTTCGCTGGGATAGGTATCTCACCTTTTGGGGGGGGGGGGGGGAGAAATTTGCACTGAACCTGTCAGCCAGTATGTTGGCAATGTCTGTTGGTTCAGTGATTTTTGCATCATTTTGAACTAATATCATATAATAGCATATCTGGGAGTTTCTACCCAGGTTTCTAATATAGCTAAAAAAGGCCTTATGATTGTCTTTTGTGTCTTTGGCGACTTTTCTCTCAAAATTTGCTTTGGATGATTTTATGAGTGATCGTAGTTTTTTACTTATAATGATCAAGGGTGTCTTCCCTTTTAAGGATTTTGCTCTATCTTGTAGTAGCTTTCTCCTTTTATTGTAGAGCTTGTTTATGCCTAATGGGCAGCCATTCCCGATATCGGTCCTACTGCAGCACAGTCCAGTTTATATGGCTAAGTACAGTATGACCATATGTGTCATTGCATAACCTACTACACAACATCTACGAACACATTGTCGCAACACCCCACTGTAGGCATGTAAGCCTATGTAATAGGCATCACAAGGTATTATTATTGTAGTCCTCACCCCCACCCAGGGGTGTGAGTGTCAGATGCAAACACCAAATGCAGTGCATTTGCAAGTGTGGGAGCAAGCGAGTGCAAGCCTGTTTGGCCACCGGTATGCGAGTATCACACTGGTGAAGCATTGCAGAGGCTAACTGAGTGTAAGAAACCACAACAGGAGGTTAGCATTGCTTAGCTCCGCACAAACCCATGCACACCCGCTCACAACTGCTTTAAAGTGCCATAGTCACTCTGTACCAAACAGCTCGTGTTCTGGCCAGCAACAAAATGAACAGCCTCTGCAAGTCCAGAACTCAGGACCCTGTACATCACAGTCACAGTAGTTAACCACTATGCCATGATACCAATATATGTAAAGGAGGTATCAGCAAACTAATCCTCACCACAGGGAAATCAAATCAACATGTGAGCTGAATCTATGTACAGTGTAATGTTCTATAACCTGCCATAGACCATATATATGTGAATTGGAGTACTGCAGTAAACATAGAGTTGAGGTGTCATTATAATAAAGTTATGAAGACCCCATACAATGTATGTACACATGAATGATAGATACCAGACACATATCCTCCAAAGGCAGATGTCCTGTCTGGTGGACCCCAGCCATAAACAAACTATACAATAGAAGGAGGAAGCTACTACATGATAGAGCAAAATCCCAAAAAGAGAAGGCATCTCTGATCAGTATTAGCAAAAAACTACGGACACTCATAAAATCGTCTAAGGCCAGCTTCGAGAGAAAAATTGCACAGGACACTAAGGATAATCACAAGGCTTTCTTTAGTTATGTTAGGAACCTGGGTGGGAATTCCCAGATATGCTCAGAATTAGTCCAAAATGACAAAAAATACACCAAACCCACAGACATTGCCAACATCCTAGCTGACAGGTTCAGCGCAAACTTCTCCCCCCCCACCAAAAGGGCAAATATCTATCCCAGCAGAGTGCTGCCCTCCTGACATCTCAGATGCTCAGGTAAAATCTGCCCTCTCCAAAGCAAAAAACACAGCATCAATGGGACCAGACGGTGTCCTGGGCTGTGTCCTACATGAACTCCAAGAAGAGCTAAACCCAAACATAAAACTACTGTTCAATCTCAGCCTTACTACAGGATATGTACCCAAAGAGTGGCGTACAGCAACAGTGGTCCCTCTCCACAAAGGTGGTGCCTCAACGGATCCTGGAAACTATCACCCCATAAGCCTGACTAGCTTGGTCTGCAAAGCTATGGAAAGGATCATCATGGACCTCATAAATAAAGATATTGGGGACCTAGAGACACTGGATCCTACCCAGTTTGGCTTTGTTAAGGGCAGATCCTGCCTCTTAAACCTGGTTGATTTTTTTGAAACAGTCACCAAGACCATTGACGTGGGAAAGGTGGTCTACACAGCCTTCCTGGACCTCGCAAAAGTCTTCGATACAATACCCCACTCGGGCATTATAGATAAGCTCACCAGCTTAAATATAAACCCCTATGTCACTAGATGGGTTGCAAACTGGCTCAAGGACATAACCAACATGGTTAGAATTGCTGGAGCCATGTCAGACTCCAAACCAGTTACAAGTGGTGTCCCACAAGGCTCAGTCCTGGGACCTCTCTTGTTCGGTGTATATTTCTTGGAGGTACAGGCCAACACGGAAGGACTGTGGCTGACCAAGTTCGCAGATGACTGCAAACTGGGCACCATAATCAACTCTCCAGCCGACACAAGCATCCTCCAAAAGGGCCTCATAGAAACAGACAACTGGTGCCAGAGCCATGGCCTCAAGCTAAACACCAAAAAGTGTATAGTCATCCCCTTTGGCAAAAACAGCGCCACAAATTACCACATAGGTGGTAATCCATTACGTACAGAAGAAGTGATTAGGGACCTGGGGACCCAAGTTGATAACAATCTCTCATTTGACAACCACGTGGCCAAAGTGGTTAGAAAAACATTTTATATAGCCCACCTAATCATGAAGGGATTTACATCTAGATCAGGGAGGTCATCGTGCCTCTTTACTCATCCCTCATCAGGCCCATAATTGAGTACAATGCCCTTTGGGATGTACCTTACCAGACACCTTCAGCAACTGGAAAGACCCCAAAAGTACCTCACCAAGAGGATCAAAGGCTCAAACAGATGCCATATGCTGCCCAGTTAAAGAAACTCCAGCTCTACTCAGTGGCATACCACCTGCTCAGAGGCGATCTGTGCCTGACGATAAGCCATGTCCAACCCAGAATTAACGGACATGCTGCACCTCAGAAAATCAAATCCCATCGAGCTATGGCCTCGAGAGACTTGAACCTCAGCACTGAAATAAATAGGACATGCTGGAGGGACAGATTCATAACCCAGAGGCTCCCTTCACTCTGGAATAAAATCCCAGTCCAGGTTAGGCAGAGTCCCTCATTGACTCTCTTCAAGAGGAATCTTGAGTGGATGGGAGATCGTAGGTTTACCCCGGGTATCACTTCTGTGTCACTGTTAGACAGAGCCACAGCATACTAACCTCAAAAAAGCGCATAGCAAAATTAATTTACAATGGGTGGCGAAAGCCAAACACACTCTGGCTAGGCTTATAAATGCCCTAGGGCAGATAGCCTAGTATAAACCTTTGAACCTATGAACCTATATAACCTGTAATGAATATGACATAGCTTAGCCTTTTCAAAACCAGCCAATTACAGAAATGTGTAGGAATCCAGCCCTACTTAAACTGAAGAGGCGGGAATATGGCTCATAACTGGTTGTAGCATCCCCCTGCTGGCAGAATGGCTGGAGTGTGAGAAGGCACTCACTTTAGAGTGCAGCGCTGGGGCATCTAGGAGTCCCAATTCATTGTATGGCTCCTGGTAAAGCACCATTACAGAAGACTACTGCAGGGCCAGTACCAGGGCTCGCAGCACAAAATGGAGGCCTGGGAAAGTCTTGCCCATGACCTCACTAGTGCCACAGGTATCCCCCGGACTGGTGAGCAGGTCAGGCACCACCATGCAGACCTGAAGCAGTGGAGGGGGGGATGTCCTGGAACAGTGGAGCCAGGAAGCAAAGCAGATGCAGAATGCCCCAGAACTGAGTAAGTACTTCTTCCACTATGTAGTTATTAATTGCCTAGCTTGTGTATACTATGGATAGGTATGGCTAAATATCACTGTACTTCTCTGACAGCTGCAGATGAGTGTGCTGCAAACTAGTCAGCCTATGATGCTAGGCTGCAAAGGTTGCATCGCAAGGCAGGTTAGTAAATAGCCTACATGTACTGTCATAACAAATAAATGTGAGAGCCTGAGAAAGTGTTGTACCAGTATACAGATTTGTGTAATATGCTGCGAATAAAGGTGTAACCCCTGCATTGCTTCTGTTTACTCTGCAGTCATATGTTGTATTGTTGCAGTTATTAAATAATACTGTTGTAGTAAGCAATGTTACCCACACTGTGGTATGCAGATAAAATGTGTGTGAAGTGTTGTATAACAATGTTGAAAGTGCAAACAGGTCAGCCATATTAGACTAAATAACATTGCAAGGCCTCACAACAAATGCCTGATAGCATAGTGTACAGTGATCTTAACTGTAATGCTTTTGTCACACACAGCAGGGCTTTGGATCCCAGGAGCGCCAGTGAGTTGTATGCATAATCATTCCACACAACTGCACACAGTTTGTTAGAATGTTCAGAGAGAAAGCTGTATGTGTATATACACTTAACAACTGTACAGATTATACTAGAATGCTCAAATACAAAGTGGTATGCATATTCATACCCCTCAACTGTTCCAATCTGCCCGGTATGTCCTGATAAATGGCCCACATCACCTGCCTTTTGCCCTGTTCCCCTGACAAATTAGTGTGATGATCCAAGAAATGTAGGCAGCTGTAAATGACATATGACTGATAGTCAGACTTGTACATAGTTAGAGGATGTACATGCAAACATACCTGTCATCCCATCATCTCACCCAAAGTGTATGACAGCAGTCATCAGTTTCCAAACATGTTGCATTACACCTGCATCTTGTCAAGCCTGTACATAAGACACAGGTCCCATACATACTAATCTTCAAACATACCTTTGTACAATATAACACCATTGGGTAGTGTAATAATACATGTAAGGGACAGATCACTGCAGTGACTATGAATGTTGTGTAAACTACAAGGATTTATTAGTTGTTAATTGAACTCTTTTTCTCTCACCCCTACCATATGTGCAAAAATAACCGATTTACATAACTCATTTGGTATGTCTACATTTCTAACCTTTGTTGGGGCATATGTCCTATTGGTTTATAAATATTCACATCTGTTTCTATGCATGTGCCATGTTAAAATACCCCCATACTGGTGCCCTGTTGCCATCAATGAAACCTGCATGTTGTTGTAATGGCCACTGTTTACCCATATATGCATGTGTTCTGCATGTTCTGCAAGTATTTTATATCTGGTGCCCTGGGTAATGGGAACACCTATGCATGCTGTTATAACAAATCGTGAATGCTGTTGACTATTACTAACCCATATCTGCCTTAAACATGCTACAACATAGCTCGTATGGGAAGGCTGGTCCCAGCGGATCTGCCTGACCCACCTCAGCTGGCCATGGCACCGGGCACCAGCACATCTGGGGCCCAGCCTGGGACCTCCTCGTCTGTTGGCCCTGCACCACCTTTGGGTGGAACCGCCACAGGGGATGGGGCTTGGCCCCCCTGGGAGTGTACAGGAACCTGTCACCCATGGTATGGTCTGGGCCGTGGTGCATAGGGAGTTTGACAGGGAGATTTGAGACTGCCTATGCCAGCCTTAGGGCCGAGTGGCACAACTAGAGGGTGAGCCTGCTTTTCCTACACAGCTCCCAGCACAGCCACCTTCTGGGCTGTGAAGGTGCATTGGTGACTGCCCATGGGGGGGGACCTCAGTCCCACTGTATCCATTTGTGGGCTCAGGGGCTTGCAACTTCAAAACACCCCTCCCCGTCCAAGGTGTCCCCCCCCACATGTCATATACCACCCCTGTACGCATCTTGTTTGTCTTGTCTGTCATCCTACCCAACCTATCCTCCCTGATCATACCTACTCTCCTTTCCCAACAGCCCACTCCCACCTAATAGTAAAAGAAAATAAGGGCAATCTGTTCCCACAAAAAAAGCATGCCCCATACATAGCTGTCCATTTTGCACATGTGTCCACTGGACACATGTAAACATTCCTAATTGGCATCACAACATACTATTGTTGTCCTCACCCCTCTCTTAGGGTTGTGAGTGTCCAAATGTACCACCAAATTTATTGCATATGCACAGCCATTGCTGTAGAAGAAATGGACAGCTATGGACCTTCCCTACACCCTTCCTGCACATCCCTAGCTACCTTGCCTACTGTCTTTCCCTCTTTGTGCCCCTTTTTCACCACTTTCCTATCACCTTTTTTTCTTTTCTTTTAAAAAAATTAGCGTGGGGGTAAGTGATAGTAAGCACTTTTAAGCAGCAGTGAGTGGGTTATAGCCTGTTTGTGCAGGGGTAAGCACTGCCTACACAGGTTAAGCAATCAAGAAGGTAACTGAGTGTAAGGAACTGTAACCAAAAGTAACTACTGCTTACTGTCATGCAAACTCGTGCACACCCACTCACAACTGCTTAAAAGTGCCTTAATCACTCAATATCTAATGGCCCTTGTTCTGCCCAGCAACAAAATAAACTGCCCCTGCAAGCCTCGAAACCAGGACCCTGCACACAACAGCCAATTTGATTTACCACTAAGCCATGGCAGATATACAGACATTTGATGTTATCACAAACTTAGCATCCAGCACAGTCATTCAACAGTATAGGAAATGTAATCCCTTATGTAGATGTATATGTGTGTGTTTATGTCCAGATATATATACATACATAGATATAGATATATATAGATATATCAAGAACATACCATGTGACAACAAAGCAGTAAAAAAGAATGAAAAGGGAAACACCAGCAACTCCTGTATTATGTAGTGGTGTTGTCCTATGTAATATCAAGACCCCCTCAGACAGACATGTGTCATTAATACAAGCAAACATTAAATACATTACTCTGAGCATTTCATTTACAGTACCAAAACAGATCCTGTCCAATCATTATGTGAGAACAGTACTCTTGCAAGGTGCTGTGCGCAACATCATCATCATTAAATAGTTAAATGGGGTAACAATAGAGGGATCGGTAGTGTCGTGTGTACAATGGGGTTGCCTGCATCACATGTACCTGGAACCTTTAGGAGTTATGTGCATACCAGGATCGTGTGCCTGAGAGAGGGTTGAGGACAACAGTAGTATGTTGTGATGCAAGTTACAAAGGTTACATGTGTCCAGTGGACACGTGTGTGAAATGGACAGCTATTTATGGGGCAAAAGTTGTTCTGGGAACAGATTGGCCTTTTGTTTCCATTTTCGTAAGGTGAAAGTGGGATGTTGGGGAAGGAGAGTAGGTATGCTTGTGGAGGATAGGTTGGGTAGGATGACAGACAAGACAGCATACCGAGGCGGTATATGACACATGTGGGGGGATACACTTTGGATGGGGAGGGGTGTTTGGCAGTCACAAGCACATGAGCCCCAAATGGAAACAGTGGGATGGAAGTCCCCACCCATGGGCAGCCACCACTGCACCGTCACAGCCGCAAAGGTGACTGTGCTGGGGGCTGTCTAGGAGAGGCAGGCTCACCCTCTAACTGTGACAGTCAGCCCTCAAGCTGGTGTAACTGGCCTCAAAACCCCTTATTGAGCCCCCTATGCACCATGGCCTGGACTGTACGATGGCTGACAAGTTCCTGTCTAGACCTGCTCCCAGGGGGGCAGGCCCCATCCTCAGTGGCAGTTACAGCAGAAGGTGGTGCAGAGCCAACAGAGGTGGAGGCCTAAGGCTGGGCCCCAGACGTGCTGGTGCTCAGTGCCATGGCCAGCTGAAGTGGGATAGGTGGTTCCGCCGGGACCTCCAATCCCATACAGCCTATGGTGTTGCAGTTTTAACACAGATAAATTAGTAACAGTAACAGCAGTCAGGATTACTTATAACAGCATGCATAGATATTACCATCAACCCAAGAAAACAGATATTCAGAGGGAGCACAACGCATGCATATATACTACATGACATCTGTCCAAAGCGTATATGACTTGTGACTGCAGCTATGAACAGTGGCCCACTATTGGCATGTCACTGTGATAACCTCAGACAGTGACTGTCATACCACTGTTTCATGTGATGTATGTCCAATCAGGGATGCCATGGCAGTAACTCTCATCACTATCACCATGTACTGACTGCAATCCTCACATTATGCTTCTGCAGTCCACAGATGTGTGTTCTGTGAGTAACACAAGAAACAAATGGATCCACACACTGACCAGTCCACAGATGACCCTACAGATGGGGGTTTCCTCACAAACAAAGCACTGTATTGTCAGTTATTAAAACATGCAGACTAGCCATTACCACACACAACTTATTAAATTGGCAGTAGTCTGAATGAAGCATAGCTACACTTACATGGTGTAGTCATGTCTGGCACATCACCCTCCTGTCTTTAGGCTATTTCCACTGTGTATGTCATTTGAGGAATATCCAGATTTCATCTGTGATGCTGTTCACCATACACCAGATCCAGGTTCCACTCACAGTGACTTTCATGGGCAAACACCAACATGATGTTCCTAGATACTGTACTGTGTTTCCATGCAATTGGCTATGGGAATTTCACCACAGCTGTTCCACATGCAATCAGCTAGAGGAGGACTGCAATAGGTGCAGAGGCCATCACCTGAGCATGACCATCACTTACAAAACACAAGCTGCTGCTGAACAGGTGTACATCTCCACATCCACCAGAGAGTGTGTTTGAGGGACAGACAGAGGCAAAGTACACCAGGCAGAGTCTGGGAGAATAAAACCTAAGCATTGTTTGTCACACACCTACCAGTACAGGTGTTCAAACCCCTGACTGACTAGCCATTTTTATTTCAAGTGCATGCAGTTACTCCATGTGCCACATAGTTGACATGTTGGTGTGCTGTAAGTACATATATGTGTGCTGGTGAGCAACATCTGTAACAGAGATATAGTAGATATACATTAGGTGTAGCACACATGACTGTCCACATGAACAGATGTCATTGTCAACACAACCACACTCTCTAAGGGACTCAGACACATTGGCACACTTTGGCAAGCTCACAAATACACTTTCTAACTACTTAGTTTGCCACACTACAGTAATGCACAGGTATTACATGCACCACAGGGGTTATCCTGAGGTTCTATGGGCTAGGGCATGTGAATGTGTCTGACATCAGTCAATATGCCAATGGGAGTCTTACTGGGTGTGACTGTGGTTGGGAACATCATACCCCACACGCAGACACAAGGTGCCAGTACTGACATGCATGTGTGCATTGCTTCATGGAAGTGTAGTGGTTGGCTGCGCAAGATGGCTTTACAAGGCTGGGTGAGGGGTAATTATTGGCACCAGGCCACCTGGCAATGGTCTGCAGTGTGGTTCAGGGGTGTAGTGTCTGCAATGCACACACAGATGGTTATTGTATTAACTGTCTTGTCATCCTGGTTACCATTGTGTGTGGTCATTGCTTTGCAATGCATGTCATGTCTGTGTTTGATAGTCATTTACACGGGCATTGCCTGGGATGTGCACGTCCCACATTAATGTACAGTGACATGCTTAAGTGTACCTGGTTTGGCTGGCACATGTTGTGTACACAGGCTATCATCAGATGTGCCAATCCTGGCCTGGTGTGGCAGGACCTGCTAATAGACAGCAGGTTGACCCTGCACCTGCATTGATAGCATGATACAGGTATTCCCTGGTGTCAGTGACATCTGTCCATACAGGGCATGTGTGTAAGGCATTGTATGTCCTTTGTGGATCACATTTGATGGCACCACATATGTTGTAGGTGTCCAGTGGGGAATATAGCAAAGGCACATTGTCCGCAATTATGTGCCTATTGTACTGATGGACAGGGTGCCATGCCCTCTGCAGCCCACTGCATTCACACTATGCCTACTATCTGTCAACAATGTGCAGGGTAATAGCAACATAGCAGGATTTTCTAGGCAAGTGTGTTTGTGTATGACACATGGGTTCAGACTGTATTCTGGGTAATAGTAGGGGTGCTTACTTTGTTCAACAGGCCTTTTGCCAGATGTAGGGGTATGGTTTGCCAACACAGTCTCTTGGAAGACTGAACTCTAATCCTCGTGAGTTGGACATTGTGACATATAATATGGCCACCATATAGGAAAACTACAAAAAACGCTCCTCAACATGTTCAGTGGTCAGACACCTCACAACCACTTCCACACAGGCTCTGACTGTCGCACACACTTGCCACATCTTGGAATAAAATGCCTACCTAACTAGTTTATTACACTACAGCATTATACAGTTATAGCACATGCTACAGAGATTATTGGGTTACCCCATCCCCAAAGGTGTATTTCACAAGGAATGACATCAGCAGGGTTACCAAAGTAGGGCAATTCAAATTTCCTGCAAATGAGCAGCCCAAAATGCATTGCTCACAAAACAGACAGTGTGACACACACAACTGACATGTGTGGGTACAGAACCCATGACCAAGATCTATATCATACTACTACATGGAGATGTTATAGGACACACCACGAGGATTACTAAAGAACGCGCTCTACAGAGGTATATTTGACAAGGAATTACATAAGCAGGATCACCAACATAGGGCATTGTAAATGTCCTGTGAGTGAGTAGGCTATAATGCATTGCTCCCTACACAGACATTAAAACACACAAAAAACATAACTGCCATGGTTGTGGATGAAACCCTACCACAGTTTAAAATCACACTCCAGCAGTACACAGTTACCCGACATGTTACAGAGATTACTGGGTTATAGCAGTCCTAGAGGTGTATTTCTAGGTGGGTGACATCAGTGCCCTTGCCAAAGTTGAGTATGTGAATCATAAGGAGTGTGCATACTTTAGAAAGCATTGTTTCTTTTTCAGACAGACAGTTGACAAGTCTGGGATTAGAACACCTACCAAACTAGTTTATTGCACTATAACATTATGCAATTACAAAACACACTATATAAATTACTGGGTTATGATAGTCCCAGAGATTTATTTCTAGGTGGGTGACATCAGCACCCTTGACAAAGTGGAGTATGTGAATTGTAATGAGTGTGCATACTCTGTTCCCTTCTTAGGCAAACAGACGCAGTTGGCAAGTCTGGGATTAGAATACCTATCAAGCTAGTTTATTACACTACAGCATTATGCAGTTACAGAACATGCTACAGAAATTACTGGGTTAAAGCAATCCCAGAGGTATATTTCTAGGTGGGTGACATCAGCACCCTTGCCAAAGTTGAGTATGTGAATTGTAAGGAGTGTGCATACTCTAAAAAGCACTGTTCCCTTCTTGCAGACAGACACACACACACACAGTTGGCAAGTCTAGGAGTAGAACAACTACCAAGCGAGTTTATCATACTACAGCATTGCACAGTTACAGGACATGCTACAGAAGTTAAAGGGTTATGAAAGTCCCAGAGGTGTATTTCTATGTGGGTGACATCAGCACCCTTGCCAAAGTTGAGTATGTGAATTGTAAGGAGTGTGCATACTCTAAAAAGCGTTATTCCCTTCTCAGGCAGATAGACACACATAGTTGGCAAGTCTGGGATTAGAACACCTATCAAACTAGTTTATCACACTACAGCATTACACAACATGCTATAGAAATTATTGAGTTACAGCACTCCCAGAGGTGTATGTCTAGGTGGGTGACATCAGCAGGATTGCCAAAGAAAGGCATTGCAAGTGTACTGCGAGTTGTACATATCTTTTACCTGTGTGTACCTGCTGCTTACTGTCACAAAAACACATTTACACCTGCCAAAAGTGCTTGAACCCTGGACCATACACACCAAGCTTACTAGACTTACCACAAAGCCATTTGGGTTGTATATATGCTTCATGGTTTTTATAATACTCATTTCACTACAGGTATTCCACAGTATGGAAAACAAATGGGACAGTCACTTTGTGTACATATGTACAGTAAAGTCTACATATGTACCAACTGTTATAACTAAATACTAAATACATATATGCACTTACGGGATGTGTAAACACACACACACACACACACACACACACACACACACACACACACACACACACACACACACACACACACACACACACACACACACACACATATATATATATATATACATATATACACACACACATATAGCCATATATATATAAACATGTCTGAACACCCTTTTTGTGACACAGAAGGGTTCCAAAGGAAGCGTGCACACAAAAAACTCTTGTTTTATAACATTTAAATCTTAATCAGTTCACCAGAGAAGGAATGGTTGTTGTGTATGTGGAGTTTGGCATGGAGAATGATGGCTAAGGAAATGTATCGGGATGTGTGGAGAGGGTGGGGGAATGAATGTATGGACATACACCCACCCACCCACATCATCTGTGTCACTGCTCAATGGTGGTGTGGCACGGAACATAAGTAGTGGATTCAACTTGTGACTGTCTGTTCTTTTCTATTCTAACTATAATTAAATATTTCTCTCACCACTCACCTCACCACAAGATGAGCAGTGTGGTGTTCTCATCTTAATCAGTTCACCAGAGAAGGAATGGTTGTTGTGTATGTGGGAGTTTGGCATGAATGATGATGTAAGGAAATGTATCCGGGATTTGTGTGGAGTGGTGGTGGGGAATGGGATAGTGGACATACACCCCAGGGACTACATCTGTACTGTGCTCAAATAACACCGGAAAATAACATATTAACTTGAGTTCTGAGTCTTTTCCTGTATTTCTCTTCTCTTAACTATTTAATAACACAGTAATAATTCACACCACCCACTCAAATGAGATGACACATGTGGTGTTATGGCACCTTACATGTATGCACACACTACAAGTCTTGCCTATGTAAATGTAACTAGTATTGTGGTATGCAGTTGGGGTATGTGCCACACAAGACCCACAATTACACCTCTCTGATTCTGCTTGTGTGAGGGGTGACATCACAGGACTGATTATTTACAGTGGGGAGGGGAAAGGTGTTTAGCAGATGATGACAAAAGGCCAGTGCAAAAGTGTGGTTCTTTTTGGAAAGCAGTAAAAACCACTGTCGACAGGACAGGGATGCAGACACAAATACACACAACCACACACAGCCATTTACACACACACACACCACACACACACACACACAGTGGTGTGGTGGTGGGACTCCTGCCATCATCTATCACTATTATTATTCGTACTATGTGGTTATGAGGATGCAAGATTATACATTTCATTCAAGGCAGTCAGCCCTTATACTTAGATATAAGGGCATCAACAGGATAATATACTGACAATTAAGATGTGTACTGTGTAACTGTAACCTGTAGTCCATTACAAACAACCTGCAAAACCACAAACAACAACTGCAAGTAAGACATAGGTAGGCCTGAGAGGTATAGTTGTAGCACAACAAGCCCTGAACTGGAGTATGTCCATCTTTGGAATGGACAACTACTATCACTATACAGGGTTACAGAGGTCATGCTCATACACATAGAATCACAGGACTTGTTTGGATGCATTGACTCCAATTACACAAGGTCACAGTGGGCATGCTCATACACTTAGTAGCACAGGGCCATTTGGGATGCACTATGCCTACAACTACACAAGGTTATACTGGGCATGCTCATACACTTAGAAACAAAGGGCTTGTTTGGATGCACTGACTTAAATTACACAAGGTGGCAGTGGGTACGCTCATACACTTAGTAGCAATGGACTGTTTGGGATAGGTTCATAGGTTCATAGGTAGGTACTAGGCTTTTGGCCCTAGGGCCTATATAAGCTTAGCCAAATGTTACCCTGGCTTTTTCCACCCAAGAAAATTATTTTCCTGTGCCCCTGTGATCACCACAGAAGTGATCCCTGGGATGAATTTGCTATCTCCCATCCAATCATCAAGATTTTTCTTGAAGAGTGCTAATGAGGAGCTTTGTTTGATATAGATAGGTAGTTTGTTCCAGAATATGGGAAGTCTCTGGGACAGGAATCTATCCCTCCAGCATGTTCTGTTTATTGTGGTGACAAGGTTTAGGTCCCTAGAGCATGTAGCTCAGAGGGATTGGGATTTCTTTACGTGGAGCATGTCCAACAGCTCTGGGTTTGACATAGCTTTGTATGTTAGGCAGAGATCGACTCTGAGTAGGTGATATGCAACAGAGTAAAGCTGGAGTTTTTTGAGATGGTCTGTGTAGGGCATTTGTTTGAGGTCAGTAATCCTCTTTGTGAGGTATTTCTATGGCCTTTACATTTGTTGTAGATGTCTTGTGAGGTACATACCAAAAGGGGCGTTGTACTCTATAATTGGTCTAATGAGTGATGAGTAGAAGGGAACAATGACCTCTTTTTTCCTGGATGAGAAACCTTTTGTGATGAGGTGTGCCACATAGAAGGATTTCCTGACTACTCTGGCGATGTGATTATCAAAGGAGAGACTACTGTCCACCTGTGTCCCAAGGTCTCTTATCACACTTTCGGTGTTAAGTAGACTACCGCGGTTTACCATTACAATTTAGCCGTGCAATTGCTTGGCTATGAAGTATTTGAAAAACAGATGTTCAAATACTTCATAATTCGGCAGGTTACATGAGCGAACGTTATAATTGTGAATGGACTGTGCATTCGCAATTATAACGTTCGCTCATGTAAAGGGATCGCGGTACAGTGTGGTTAGGGAAATATATCCCTTTCCTCACTGTAGTGCGATGTTGGAGTTGGAATATTAAGTTAGGGGGTTATGGGGGGTGCAGGGGGGCTTGCCTCCTGCATAAACATGATTTTAGGCTAGCTAGTTATGGGGTTAAGGGAAGGGTGGGATTGCTGTTAAGTGTCGAAAATGTTGCGAATGACATTTTCAACATTAACAGCTGTTTTTCAACATTGGGAACGTTTGGAATTGTGTACTTTCGGCAAAACACTTCGCTAATAAGTACACTTTTTTTTTCGTAATTATGATAGTAAACTGACTACCACCTATGTGGTAGTTCATGCGTACAGAGTTTTTTCCAAAAGGGATGACAATGCACTTTTTGGCATTGAGCTTGAGGCCATGGCTTTGACACCAGGCATCTGTCTCAGTGAGGTCCTTTTGTAGGATGTCCATATCGGTAGGAGTTTTAATTATGGCTCCTAGTTTGCAGTCATCTGCAAACTTTGTTAGCCAAAGACCTTCTGTGTTAGCCTGTACTTCAGAGAAGTAGATACCAAACAGGAGAGGACCTAGGACTGACCCCTGTGGTACTCCACTTGTCACTGGTCTGAAATTGGATTTAGAGTCTTCTACTATAACAGTGTGTGTTCTGTCAGTGAGCCAGTTGGCAACCCATCTTGTGACATAGGGATTTATACCTAGTTTAGTGAGTTTGTCTATAATTCCAGAGTGAGGGATGGTGTCAAAAGCCTTGGCGAGATCTAGATAGGCTGTGTGTACCAGCTTACCCTCATCTATGGTTTTGGTGACTGCTTCAAAGAAGTCTATCAGGTTTAGGAGACATGATCTGCCTTTTACAAACCCGAACTGGGTAGGGTCCAGAGTTTGGAGATTACCAATGTCATTGTTTATAAGTTCCATGATGATATGCTCCATAGCCTTGCAGACCAGGCTCGTCTGGCTAATGGGGTGGTAGTTCCCAGGGTCCGTGGTGGCTCCCCCTTTGTGGAGTGGGATAACCATTGCTGTGCACCATTCAGTGGGCACAAAGCCTGAGGTGAGGCTATGATTAAACATGGTACTTAGGTGGGGTGCCAGTTCGTTCTGCAGTTCATGTAGAACGCAGCCTGGGATGTTGTCAGGTCCCATGTATGCTGTGTTCTTGGCTTTGGAGAGTGTGTTTTTTACCTGTGCAGCCATGATTACAGGTACTTTGCATTCTTCTGGTATAGAGATGGGCCCTTTAGGGGATGAGAGAAGGGTAAAGTTAGCACTGAACCTATCTGCCAGGATGTTGGCAATATCAGTTGGTTCTGTATATTTAGTGCCATTGTGCTGTAACTCAGAGCAGATCTGAGTGTTGCCATTGAGATTCTTGACATAGCTATAGAATGCTTTGTGGTTGTCTTTAGAATCAGTGGCAAATTTGTTTTCATAACTAGCTTTGTAGGATTTTATGAGGGATCTCAGCTTCTTACTGAGGCTGACCAAGAAATTCCTTCAATCATGGGATTTTACTCTATTTTTGCAACAGTTTCGTTCTTCTGTTGCAGAGTTTGTTAGTAGCAGGGGACCACCAGATTGGCTTCCTTTTTTGGAGGATAGCATCTTGGTTCTGTTAGGGATTGCATGATCCATGCACTTGTAAGTGCTTATAAAGTGCAATTATATAGGATTCAGCAGTCGTATCTCTATTGTTCATCAGCATGGGTGTCGTGAAGTTTGCCACTTCTGTCTTAAGAAGTGTGAACTTGGCTTTGGAGAATTTTTTTACGTCGGTTTCCCTAATGGGAGGTGGGGGTGGGATGTGGATGTCTAGGGTTATTTGCTTGTGGTCGGATATGACCAATGAAGAATTGACCTCTGGTGTGGAACACTGGTTGCCCATGTTGGTAATGACCAGGTCTAGGATATTACTGCCCCTGGTGGGGGTGTGGATAAGTTGATCCAAGGCATTGGAATTTATGAATTCCAGAAAATGTTGAGCACAAGAGTTGGTACATGAGTAGTTTTCCCAGTTAATGGTGGGGTAGTTGAAATTGCCCATAATTAGGGTGTTAGGTTGTACCCTAATATTTTCCAGTGTATCAGGAAATGAGGAGTGGGAATCCTGGGGCATGGTGGGGGATCTGTAGCAAGCAACAATTTGCATTGCAGTCTTGCCCAGAGTTAGTTGCACTTGGATAATTTCAGATACATTATGCTGAGCAACTAACCTGGAGGTGTAGATATCCTTAATGAATATGGACACGCCTCCACCTTTAGTGCTTCGATCCAGGTTAGGTGGCCGAAAGGTGTGGTATGAATTATAGCCTGGTAATGCAGGGGTGCTCTCTGGAGCCCTGAACCAGGTCTCTGTCACTGCACAGATGTTGATGTTCTCCATTTAAGGAGTGCCTCAAGTGAGTCCATTTTGAGGTTTAGACTTCTAGAATTAAGTAGCATTACCCTCAGATTTTGCTTGTACATGTTACGGTGGTGAATTTGTCATTTGAATCTTGCCTAAAAAAGGCACTATAGGGGTGGCAAGAGCCTTAGCCAGTATCCGGAATCCCAAGGGTGACAGGTGCAGGCCATCTCTGGCAAAGCATCATGGTTTGTTGATCATGTCATCCCAGGCAGACAGATACTGGACCCCTTAGAATGACACCAGAAGCTTAGCCAATTGTTGAAGTCAATCATTTTGTCCTTGTACTGTGGTATCATTCTGGGTGATGGCAGGATGCTACTCAGGGCTAGGGTCATACCTGCCTGGGCTACAAGATCAGAAAGCTCCTCCATGTCTCTTTTCATGTAGTCCAGGGAGGTACATCTCAGGTCATTCACACCAACATGGACAATGACAGAGTTATATCTGTACTTGCTGTAGAGTGACCTGAGTGCATGAGTTATGTGGCAGATCCTGGCACCTGACAGGCAGCTGACAGCAACTTCCACCTTGTTTAGCCTGGTGAGTGGAACATCAGTGTGCCTGACTATAGAGTCACCTATGACTAGAGTGTTGGGTATGTTGTTATGCCTTATGGGCTGTGGTTGAGTGGCACAATGAGTTTGTGGGCTATGTGTCATTTGGGTTGTGTTGGGGGTGGAGGCTGCTTGCGTTTCTGCTTTGGAGGTCCCTGTTGCTTGGGTAGATTTTTTGAGAGCCTCCATGAATGTAGGTGTGTGTTTTGTGTTTCTATGTGTGTATTTTGGTGGTGTAGGTTTTGAGGGACTATGTGATGAGTGTGGTGTGGTGCAAATGTTTACCTTCTCCTCTTGACTCTTGATCCAGTCTTGGGTGAAGAGAGCTTTGCTTCCAGTTTGGTTATATAAGTGCATCTCTCATAGGTTGTAGTGTTGGGTGGTAGGAGGAGAGGGTTGTCTGTGTACATGAGACAATTGCTGCATTGCCCCAAGATGCCCAGATTCATTAGGTAGACATGCACTCTGATTCTAACCACAGAAGGCCACAGTGTGCATGCTCATACACTTAGATGTACAGAACACATTGTTATGGACTCCTATTGTAAACACAAAGGTTTACAGCTATGTACATCTTAACTGTCAGTATCTATGCACATCATACAGGTTTACTACCAGATACCTGTATGTGGTCCATAAATTATATATCTGCATCTATGCTGTGTGATACACATGCATACATGTACATGAAGTACTGCCATATATATGTGAAGTATACACAATCATGCATGTGTGGAAGTGACAGACAATAGGTTAACTGGGACACACAGGTGGATGCTAACTACAGCAAGTGTCACACGCATTGCTGCCCTGACAGGCATACATTGATATCAGGTTGTGGACAGTGGCATTATACTTGGAACAGTGGCATGTGCAAGCATAATATGTGAGCCCCATTGTATAATGGTACTGAGATGCAGGTGTCATGATGACCTCTCCCGGCTGTGTTAGTAGTTGACATTATTAGCAGGACTGCTCCACTAAGCATATCTGGCATTGGTCATCTACACAATGTCTGCTGCTGTCCGTCACCTTAGATGTAGCATTTGATACCAAGCACAATACTGCCACTCACAATAATGTCATGGTACGAGTGGCAACTGCTTGATCAAAACATTGAGCCAATGTCCTGCTGTAATTATGATGTTGTCTGGTGTCTGTCATTCCGTGATGTCGTGACTAAAAGAAGACATGCCTTTGTCACAGAGCACATGCATCCATGATTCAAGGGAGTGTTGTGGATAATACCTAGGTCACATTTACCCATATAGTGGCATTCCCAGGCACAAGTCCTAAACTCAGAGGTAACACCCTGACACCTACAAGACAATTGCATTGGATGCTTATGCTAACCAGTGCTAGATGCGTAGCTTTCATAATCCATTTGCTCAATGTAGACCCTACAATGGGGAATACTGACATCTATGCAGTGAAGAACACCTGGCTGAAGGCTCTGTAGTGTACAATAACTCTACCACCATATAACGCAGATCCAGACATGTGGCCATGACACTGGTATGGACCATTCCAGATGGTGGTGTCCACATATTCATAAAAGCTACTCACAAGTAAAGACCACTACTCTGACATAATTCATCACATATGTGTCAGGTACAGGTGACAGTGGCAAAAGCTGCATTCTATGTAGTATCCTTATATACATCCACCACCATGTCCTCAGACTACCAACACACATCCATACATGTGGTATGTAATAGTATGGTAGAACACCAGATAACCTTTGACTGGTGGACTGTACCTAGCCCTACATCAACTGTGCAAAGTACCCATGTACTGACACAGTTGCATAATGTGTTATGCAATGCAATAATACCACTGTTTGTAACCAGGTCAGTTGTACACATACCATGGTGCCTCAGATGTTGTCAGCATTAACACAGTTGACTGTTGCTGTACACCAGTAAACAACACCCTCATGGTTGGATAGGACTTAGATGTACCTGCTTTGGATATGTACATCCCACACACATACAACATAAATGAGAATACCATTGCTGTTGTTGTCCTTTGTACATACAGATGGCTAGATTCATTACACACATGCACATGGAAGATAGATATATGGCTGCTGAATGCTAACAGTACATATGGTTTGATATCTATGTTGACAGAGGTAATATTCCCTCTCTACTGGTCACCCATGACACCTATCATATCATACAACAACCCATGTGGCATGTACGTCATTAGAGATGTCCACCTAATGCAATGCCTACAAACATACCCAAATAACAGGATCATAGGACCTACACACATAGCCTGTATTGACAGACTCAGGGGAATACAGCTATGCTCTGTATGTTCCTGAGTAGTTACAGGTGATATGTCCATGACATGCAGAGCCATGTGTGCTCACAGCTCTTACATATTTCAACAATTGCAAGCCATGCATGCTGTGTGCTGCCTGGACATTAACCTTATTACCACAATAGCCAGAACTTGCTGGGGTGAGATGTTTAGAAGCCACAGATCTCACACATGCTTGAATAAGTGTATTGCCTAGCTCAAACAGAGCACATTGCTGGCACTCTTCAAGTAATCATGAGGTATGTGTGGCAAATATGATGTGTGTGGCAAATATGATGTGCTCACTGTTATATGATGTGCTCACCGTTGACCATTACAGTGCCCTGGCTTCACAGTGGAACTGTCAACTAACAGTTTTTGGGATCATGACATGGAATATTGCTGTGTGTGTGTCTTGTTGATGTGCTGTTGGCATAAATGTACACTTGGCTACTCAGTGAAGGTGGTTGTGTGTCCTACCAGTACATGAATACAATATCCATTATTGTGTAATGCTCAGCTAGGTTAAACACATGATGTGGGGAAGGTGTGGAATGTATCCTCAAAACCTGTTAGTCCACTTACTGATGGAGACTGCATATGTGTACATGTATTGATGTGCATTTAGATTCCATGCGTGTGCAGTACCTGATGTTTGAAGGCGACTGCTGTCTTAGTACATCATGCAGTTGCAATGCAGCCTTAACATTGCCATCTGTATATGGTGATATGCTCAAAGTACAGTAAGCTGTACTTTAGGTATGGACAGATGTTTGGACATAACTACTAAGTGGTGGGGCTACTTTGTAGATGAATGATTACTGTGGACAGCTCACAGGTGTGTTACAACCATTTCTTCAATACCCTGTGTAACTGCTAAGCTATGGTTTTGTTAAATGAATGGGAGGACACACAATGTAGAATGCAGTAAGGGTGACACTGAAGGCAAACCTCTTAACACTTGGAACAGTAACACCACCCCTCTGCATATATTGTGAATATATCGGCACAATTGGCAAAGGAAAGATTCAGTACACTTTGTAGCATGTGCGATAGTGCTGTAGCTCTGTAATACCTATCATGAGATAGGCAGGTGTTTGATTCACAGTACTGGCACATGTGGGTGTGTCCATATATGTCACGCATGGTGGGGAATACATCCCACATGTTTGTCACTCTCCTGTACACTGTTGTAGACATCTGTACAGAGTGAAGTGTAGAAAGCAAGACATAGGCAGGTGTTTGAATCACACACATGTCAAGTGTCTGTATGTGTGTGACATAGGTGTATATCTTTGTGAATGACACAGTGTGTGTGTGTGTGTGTGTGTGTGTGTGTGTGTGTGTGTGTGTGTGTGTGTGTGTATGTATGGCTGCCTGGTCTCTGGAGTGAGGCTGTATTTCACCATAGTGAAATGATAAGACCCCCCTCCCCCCATCCACTCAATGCAATCTAGTATCCCTGTTGATGTCATCAATCTTAGAAGGGAATTCTAACCGCCTGTAAACATGTACGCCCTGGGATGAGGCTTGTTGTTACATAGCCTACTGATGAACCCCCCCTCCCCATATACACTCACTGCAATCTAGTATCCCTGTTGATGTCCTCGATCATAGGCCATTCAGACTACCTGTACATGTGTAATCTCTGTGGCGCATCTTGTAATTGTGTAGTACTATAATGATGATTTGCCCATAGGTGGGGGTACTCATCCCAACACTGACAACTGTGTGTGTGTGTGTGTGTGTGTGTGTGTGTGTGTGTGTGTGTGTGTGTGTGTGTCAGAGTGTGTGTTACATACCTTCCATAGTCTCCACACTTTCCTGTTCCATGCTACCACCTGCCAACTGTCCTTCCTCTATGGCCACTGGTGATGGAGCATGTGTAGGCATGAGATCAGTGTGCAGGGATGAGGGAGATGCAGGTGGAATGGCAACCAATGGCACTATTTCAGCCCCTGACAACCCTCCTTGTGCATCAATCATACTTTCATCATCACTGCTAGAGTCTGTGGGGACACTAACATCAGGTGGACCACAGGAGGGCAATGCACCTACATCAACACCTGTGAGGGGCAGACAAGAACTGTACATTACAAGTTATACAGCACAGTACACACACACACACACACACACACACACACACACACACACACACACACACACACACACACGCATGCTATGACACCCAATGGCATGCAACATGCATGTGATATGGCAGAAGGCATTCAGCTTAGACATTTATAGTGGTAGTTATCATACATCCCTGAGTAGCACACAACAGCATCCATGTGTTATAGCAGAAGGCATGCACCTTACACAAATATAGTAGTAGTTAGCATACATCACTGTGTTGCACCATTTGTGTTAGCAGGTTATGCCCCAAACCTGCAACACAATGCATGCACTATGCACTGTTGCACCGCACTGCCATGTTTTGTGCAACATACCCCACATGTTAACAGACCATCGCTGACCTTTGTACATCTGCCACAGATGCTTTGTGTTGGCCTCTGCCCCTATGTGTGAGGAGGACATGAGCAGAAGGGTATGTTGAGTGAATACTATGTTTGCCTGAGCCCTAGCTTGCATATCTCCCCCAAAGCAGTGCATGTCTGTTCAACATTATTCCGCTTACCCCTGAGTCGAATCTATAGACAATGTGCATGTGGCTGTACACACATGTTTGATATGTCTGTCCCTACTTTGCAATTGTGCCACAGACCAGCACTGGTTAACAGTACACCAGCCTGATGTGTGGCATATGTCCTTGCCAATCACATGTAGTATGACGTCTTCTGCTGACATGTTGAATGACATGCATACATGTTTAACACAATGGTGTTCTTTCAAATATACAGTGAGGTAATGGTGTCCCAATGCAGGGACGTGTTACACTAACATGGACCTTCAGCTGATGCAATGTTGTCAGTCCACCCTGCAGATATACAGTGATATACTGCACATTGAGCTGATGTGCATAGCCATTGCAGGGCATCATGTGGCTTTACTATTGCTATACAGTGTGAGTTACAGACACAGTTCATAGCTATGACTGTGTTCAGATACAATACATATCTAATGTGGAATGTGACCCACATCACTGAGGTGTATACACACTAAACCCCACTGCGGAATGTGTGACGCAGGTCACTGAAGGGTATACAGATGACACCCCTGCACATCTGCAACCATATTGCTGATGCCTGGCAACTATGCCCAGACATGGCTAACTTAGCAGTACTCGATGTCCCACATGTCATCTGTGTACCTCACACACATGAGGAGCAAGCATGACAGTGATGTCTGACACCAGCAAGGTGAATGTACTGTATCTGTGGCCTGATGTGGTTGTATGTGTATGTTGTGCAATGCTTTCATGTCGTGACACACTCATGATGTTCAAGATATGCTATGTGGTGGTTTAATGTCATGCCTACACAAGCTGTACACAGGCCTGTATGATGTTTAGTGTTTCACATCTGCAATATCACCATTACACAAAGGCCATAGTTGTATTGTGTTGGGCCTACATCACTTCTACTGTGTGTGTTGCTTCATGTCTCTGGCCATTCTCCATGGCCATGTGTAAACATGTTTTGTCCAATGGTTGTGATGGGCATCTATTTCACATGTCAGTGTTGTCCCATATGACATACACCCATAGATGTCATATGCTCCACTGAGGACAGGGTTATGCAGACAAAGGGTGGTATGCTTGGGATGTGAGTTATTATGTTTTGCAGGATAGTTAAGCAGTGTTGCAGTCAACCCACTAAATGTCATGGACATGTCAGATAGCACATGACATTGTGTGACATTCATAGCAAGGGTATAATCCACAAGGGTGAATCCTGTGGGTTGGTCATACTCCAGCTCCAAAACATTTACAGTGTGTGCACACATATGCTCTCAGTATAGTACTGTTTGTATTCCTCACATGTGTAATGCTGATCTGTAGTACATGTCCCTACAGTGAGCCACACCTCCACCATTGTATTCACAGCTGTCCACACATCTGGCAATGATTGTAAGGTTTAGTGTAGGTGTTTTATATAATCTTCAATTATTCCACATGGGTAACCACTGTGATGCATTGCAGGTTTGACCTGTATATATTAACAGGGCCACCATACATTATGTGCATGTGTGTTAAATGGCCACATGGCAGATAGCATGCAATTAATATGATCTGTGCATTATTGAGCCTGATAAATACTAACAATCTCAAATGCAATATGCTGCTGTCACTGCGAAACACTAGAGGTACCTAAATAGGAGTGTCACAGCAGTAAAATCATTATCCACACCTGTGTGATAGCTACAGGGTGCAATGTGCATGTTAGCACATAAGCCAGTACAATAGACTATACTATGGAGCATGCACATCTGTTAATACATAGAGTAGCAAACTATGGTATGTGGCATGTGTGCATACATGTCTTGCATATGATGTTACATTACATATTGTACGGTAACACATGTAACTATATGAAATATAGTTGTGTTATATGTGCAGTAGTGCCTTACCAGGCAACTCCAGGCTCAGTGGTTGTGAGACACCCACCTCCACAATACCAGCTAAAGCTTGTGGGTGGAGTTATGCAGGTGTCCCCAGGTTGGCCAGTAGCTCCTCGGTACGTGTGAGTGGGGTCTGGGTGAGTGGCCCCCCACCTGTTGTACCTTGTTCCCTGGTGATTGCATTTACCTGCTTTTTCACCCATCTAATGATGTTGGTGCAGTGTCAGTGCACCTGCTGATAGGTGTGATTGTGGCCGCCAACATCATTTACCCTCCTGCGCAGTTCCTCCCACTGGGCATCCCATGGCTGTGCATCCTGTGGCACATGGCTAAAGAGTGTTACATGGTTGTTGAGGAGGTATGGAATGAGGACCTCATCCTCCAAGTGGGTGTATGGTGGCAGCCTGACACGTGGCATACCTGAAAGACATAATGATGGAGACAGGTCACAGTAACTCACAGAGAAGTACAGCTGAACATACATGTGTATCACATTTATTAAGATTACAAAAATGCCTTTGCAAATCTACATGACACTAACACCACTGACATGTTTAACTCACACACATTTGACAAGTACTGGTGATTTGATATTATCACCATATATGTGTGTGTCAGGTGATGACATTGCTCATACTCCATGTGGATGTTGTCTTGATGTGGGCATGTCTGTTTGCCTGTACTGGTGTCTTTACCTATCATCACATGCCTGGATGTGTTCACATTAATGCAATAGACCTTAATGCTGTATATATGTCACATATATAGTCATACACAGCCTTAAGGGACATGACCTGTGACCCTGCAGACTTGCTCAGGGAAAGTTTTACATGTATATGTTTTGCCATATACATCTACATGGCACTGTACAGCGGTTTAGCATCCTGCCATGTATTACATGTCTTGTACATGTGAAACACATGGGACAATGGCTAGCTTGATGGTATTTGTAGGGTTGGATATCAACTATAGCATGTATAGTCATAGTGAACTAGTAGGCTATATGCCCTGGGACATTTATGAGCCTAGGCTGAAATGTTACCTAGCTGTAGCCAACAGACAGTTAAGTTACAGTGGCCAGTTCAAGCAGTGCCACAGAAATGATCCACAGGGTTACTGATATATTTGCCAGCCAGTCATCACACCATGTCTCAAAGAGGGGCAATGTGCAGCTTTGCTGGACAGGAATGCATAGTATGGCAGGAGTATGTAATGTGTATGGGACAGGGATCTGTCAGGCAAGTTGTGATCCTTGTACTAGAAAGGTGGATGTCCATGAAGTATGTGATTATTTGGAATCAGGATGTGTAAGTGTAGCATGTCCAACATCTCTGTGTTGGACATGGCTTTATTCAGGGTAGGAATCATGCTACATAGTGGAGCTAGGGATTGGGAAGGCTAGTGTAGGCCATCTGAACATGGCCAATAACCCTTAAAGAAAATATGTGATCTATTATGGGTCACTTGAGTGTCAAGTATGGCTGAACAATGATCTTTATATTCATGGATGGCACCCTGTCATGATTAGGCGTGCCACCTATGACTACCTGACTGGTGTGGTAAAGTAATTATCAAAGTAAAGACTACTGTCTACCTGCATCCCATACACACACAGTTTCCATTATGTTGACCGCTGCCTAGGTGGTAGTTCATGGGTACAGGGTTTAAAACATAGGGGATGACAATGCAATATTTAGCTGTCAGATTGTGGTCATACATCACACACCATACATCTGACCCACAAAGGCCCTTATGTATGTTGCCCGCAGTACTCATTGAGTCAACTATTGCTCCTAGTTCATGTCATTTGCAAACTTCAATAGGCAGATGCCTTCTGTGTTAGTCTGTGTGGTATAGATAACAATGAGGGGGTACCAGGAATTAACCCTGTATTACTGTAGCTGGCACTGGTTTGATGTGCGTGTATTAGTCAGACACCTTCTGTAGTGTTGGTTCTGCCAGCAGTCCAGTTGCCAACCACTCCTGTGACATAGGAATATACACCTAGTTTACTGAGTGTAGCTGGAACACAGTATGGGTGATGGTGTCCTAAGACCTGGCAAGGTCATGATATGCTGTGTGAATTAACCTTACTGTCATCTACATCTGTACTGACTACATCAAATAAGTTGATCAAGGTTCATGGCCTTACAGACCAGACTCAGCAGGGTAGTAGTGCACTATTTCCCATTATCAGTAGTGTCTACCCCTTTGTGGGGTGTGATAACTGTTGCTGTTCAACATTCAGTGTGTACACAGCTTGACATGAAGCTATGATTGAACATGAGCAAATTGTTCTGAGTGCAGCTTGTACCTGCATAGTTGTTATTACAGGGGCTCTGTAGCATACATGGATATATACATATGTGTACCTGTGGGGGGGGGTGTGGGTTTAGGTTATTCAAGACCCTATCTGGATGAACAGATGTTGTTTCTGTAGGTGCAGTACCTCTCATGTCATAGTGCTGTGAAGCACGGCAGGTCTTGTTACCATTACGATTCATGACACAGCTAAAGAATGCTCTGTGGTTGGCCACATAATATGTGGCTGATTAGTTTCACAGTAGCTTTGTGTGGCTTTATATGGTGTATCTGCATCTTACTGAGGCTGACCAGGGATCACGTCCACTCATGTACAGTTTAAGGCAGGGTACCACCAGTTTGCCTTCCTGTTTGTGTTTGGTTGAATCTTGGTTCTGTTTCAATGGCACAATCACTGCACTTATGTGAGTGCTTAAAGTGCATTTGTGTAGGAGTCAGCATTTGCACATGCATTGTCCATCTGCATTGGTGCCATGACAGTCATCACTTCGGGCATAACATTGGCTTTGGAGACTGACTATGGGTAGGATACTGTTAGCCCTGTTTGTGTGACTATGGTGATCCAGGTCATTGGGGTTGATGAAATCCAACATGCATTGAGCACAGTTGTTGGTACATGAGTCTTCCCAGTTAATAAAGGGATAGTTGAGAGTAGCGATTATTATGGTTTTCTGTCTTAAACCTAATATTCCCCATTACAGAACAATATGACAGTTGTGAATTCTGAGGCATGGTGGGTTATCTGTCACAAGGTGCAATCTGGATTCCACTTTGGCACAAAGGTAGTTGCTCAGCATACTGCATCTGAAGTTATGCGAGTGCAACTAGCCTGGGGGTGTACATATCATTCAGGAATATGGACACATCTGTGGCCTGTGTGTTCCAATAAAGGATAATGGCCAAGAGGTGAGGTATGTGTTATAACATGGTCATGCAGGGGTGCTCTCCCGAGCATTGAGCCATATCTCAGTCACTGCACAGATATGTTCTCCATGTTAAGGAATGATGTAATTGAGTCCATACTGAGTTTCTGAAATGTATCATTGAGTAGCGAGACCTACAGTTTATTGCTTGGCTGTCCCTGTTACAGCAGTGGACTTTCACTGGAACTTTGCATGATGAGGGCACTATAGGGGAAGCATGAGCCCTAGCCAGTATCCAGATTTACAGGGGTGACAGGTGCAGGCCCTATCTGGCAAAGCATCATGCTCTGTCAACCATGTTATCCCAGGCAGAGAGATACTGGATACCCTTTGAATTACACCAGTACATTAGACAATTGTGGAATGCAATTATTTTGTCCCTGTACTGCAGTATCCTTCTGGCCAATGGCAGAATGCTACCCATGCCTTGGGACATACCTGCATGGGCTGCAATACCTGACAGTTCCTACATGTGTGTTTCCATGCAGTCCAGGCTAATGCATCACAGGTCCTGCACAACAACATGGAATATGCCAGAGCCATGTGTATGGTTCAAAAGGTGGCCTGTGTGTGTAGGTGTGTGGCTAATCATAGCAGGCAGGCAGCTGACAGTATGTTTGCCCTTATATAGCTTGGTGTGTAACATAGTGCTAGAGTTTGCATTCACAAATGAGTACTGTTGGGCATGTTTCTGGCCATGTGTCCTGAGGTGTGGCACAATTATGCAAACTATGTCATACAGGTTTTGTATTTTGTTGTCTGTCTATTCCAGCTTGGGAGGTCTCTTGCTTGGACAGATACTTAGAAGCCTCTGTGAATGTGTGTGATTTCTGGTGGTATGTGTGGGTGTCCTTACTGTGTTCTGGTAAGGGTATGTGTTGGTTGTGGTGATGAGATGCATGTGTTAACCTACACCTCATGACTGTCCAGTCCAGTCATGGCTGTAGACTGGACTGCCTTCCAGCTTACATTTGTAGCTGCATCCCAGACAATGTGTGGGGTGTGGTGTTAGGTGGGTTTGGCAGTGTACATGGCATAGAGATTACATTCCCCCAGGATGGCCACATACACAAAGCTGACATTAGTAAACACCAGTAGCTGACTAGTGGACATGCCTGTATGAGCATTCAGTACTACAAGTACCAAGTACTGTATTTAGTTTATGCATTGCTTAAGAAGATGTTTTAGACAGTGATGCTCACAAGTAAATATTTGTGTTATGGACATGACAACATTGGCTATTACAGAAACATAGTAGCTACCTTTAGCAGCAATCCTCCTCTGAGGAGCACATCACATCCTGATAGTTGATTACAGATGATGCAAGTGTCAACAGGTCTGTATCCTTCTCTGGGTATATACTCACATATCCACCAGAACCATGAGCTCTGTTGGGAACGGTCACCCACTCCCCAAACAGAGTCAAGTATCAATAGACTCTGCTGCCACTATCAACATGATTACGATATAATCAGATAGTGTAAGCCATCACCTATGAAGCAGCTATTAGACATGGGCAGCGGTTTCCTACATCTTACACTCCTACTGCAGATGTTACACTGGAGATACAGATGATATGCAACCTGTTTCATTACCAGTACTGTGCACAATCTTACATACAGTATTTGCAAGCGGCTGTTAGGATGGCAATGAGAGGTTAGGCTACACAAACCTGAAAGTTCAACCAGTGTGTCTTTACTCTCAATATCCACTCTATGTAGGTGTGCACATAGCCATTTGGGCCAGCCCTGTAACAAGGGTCACTACACATTTGCATAACATGTACACATGCACAGCTGTAATTGCTTGCAAATGATACTAGTGAGGTGGATATTATATGTCTTATGTGCATGGATAATAACCTAGCTCTTCCAATTTTCTTTGCTATCATGCTGTTAAACTGTCAGATGAATACAAGTCATATGTATCCTGTTATTGAGTATTGTAACCGCCAATAGACGTAACTAATGTTTGCATAACATAACAGAAACGCTATGTAAAACTGAATACAAATCTGCCTAAAATACTGTACATTACACAGTTATTGGCACAATATCCCAGAATGCAAATCATATTTGCACAGTAAGCCCACCTTTGACATGTTCGTCTCACTAATACACCCATACATATGTCTACTGTTACAATATATCAACATATACTATCCCCTGTTATAGCACATACTTGTTGGACCAACCCTGACACTGACAGTGGCTGGAAAAGAATTGGTGAATTCCAAGCCCATATATATCATCCCTTGTGGTGTATGAGGAGTTTGCCTTGTGACCTACAGCAGTACACACATAGAATACTACAAGCATTACTACTGCTCAACAATACATCACTACAAGATACCTATTTCCACTATATGCATTGATTACACTGTAATTATTACAGAACAGGTACTACATACACAGACATACTAAATGTTATACATACCTTCTTAGTAACTGGAGGTGTTATTGACTGGTTTATTAATTGTTTTCGGTTTGTGTTTCGATCTTCTGTTGGGTATTTTATACTATTCTGCAGGTAGATACAGATGGTTTGAATGTGTGACAAGGCATCCTTTTATAGTTAGAGATCAGTAACATGTGCTATCCTGATCACCAATTGGTGTTCCACAGTAGTTAATTACATGCACATCAGCTGTGCAGCTACTCCCTTAGCCAATACCATGGCAACAGTGGAGTATAATTGAGTACTCCACTTGTGTGTTGTCCCTTTGCCTTACTTGTGAGGAAGACAGCCTGGAAGTGTTGTTTGAAGTCTCTTGCAACAGCTGCATGGAGACAAATGGAAATATATTGTGTGTAATGCCTATAAGATTTGGTCTACATGTGAGTACTGCTGTTATATTTCTGAACATTGCTACTTGTGCAAGGTTTGTCTGTACCTAATACTTCTGCATATGTTTCAGTCTGGCCAGGATGTTTGACCAGCTCACGGCTGTATGGCTATGCATATAATGTTAGGGGGTTTATAGTGTGCTCACCAGACATCTTTAGTTTGGTGTAAATGTATATCATACTGTGCTGATAATCAGCAATTGGTAACACTTCCTGGTGTAATCAGTTTTCAACCCTCTGAAACAGAATTAGTTCAAACAAACCCTGTAAAATCAGCAGCTGTTCTATTGTATAACAGCAACTATTTCACATAGGGCCATGTTAGTGTGTCTCTGTCCAGGTATGTTAAGGTTTCAGCAGATAATAACGAATCCAAAAATGAGTTATCCAACACTAGATAGTCCAAAGAATGCCTCCGCACACCAGCAATAATACGACCTGTGTTTAATTAACTCCAAATATACGGACAAACAAAACGAATAGATATAAACACAAATTGTGGACATGCAAAACAATGAATCGGATTTAGAGCTTTCTTCCACCTACAATGTGGACTTCATCAGAATCAACAAACTGTTCAGCAAAGAGTAATTTGTCAACTTTTTGGCGGCAACATTTCTAAAATTTTTTTTTTTAATTTTAAAGGCATACATCCTGTACCTATCGCTAAAAATTAAATGTGTGTACAAGAATCTTACCAAATCTAAATCTCTTACAACAATATATAACAAATTTATACTATCTAATAATAAATAAAAAATAAATATATAAATAAAAAAAGAAATAATTTCATTACATACAGGCATATAATAACAATTGTGTAAACTGCTATCGCTTAACCTAAATATTCGATGGGGAATGTGTAGAAAAAGCTCCTAAACAAATAATAAAAAAATTCATGTGCATATGACTTAAGTAAAATGTGAACCATAATATAATTCTCAGTCAACTTTCTATATTATACTGAGATATAAATAATACTTAAAACCTTGTCATTCCATAAAATGTCCACTAATAATATATAAAATTTACTTATAAAAATATATGAGTAATAAATATATAAGTAATGAATAGACATGCTAAAAAGACTAATTAATAATCCATACTATATATTCTTACAATCTATAACTATGATGTCATGGTTAATAGTGGTTTGATATTGATATATTCATTTAGACCAGGTGGTGTAGCTGCATCTGTAAGTATTTGCCATTTAATTTCCTTTTCCGCTAAAATAGCCTTTATATTTCCACCTCTGTTATTCACCTTAATTTGTTTTAAAATGGCAAATTTAAACTTGTGGCTGTCATCTGTATCAGCCACATGTCTATATAATGCATTAGTACCATCTTTTTTCTTAATAGCGTAGAGGTGATCATATATGCGTTTCTTGAACTTCCGTTCTGTTTTTCCAATATCGAAACTAGTACAGTCTACATACAGCAATATATATAACATGATGGGAGTTGAAATTCCCTCGACAAAAATTAATATTAGTCCTATTAACATTATCTAAATTAATAGTTTCAACTTCTAAAATCACATGGCAATAGCTACAGC
This sequence comes from Protopterus annectens, assembly GCF_019279795.1. Lineage (NCBI taxonomy): Eukaryota > Metazoa > Chordata > Ceratodontiformes > Protopteridae > Protopterus > Protopterus annectens. The sequence goes on along the minus strand of NC_056734.1, from coordinate 349,438,324 downwards.
TTCCACATTTACGAGTTCCTTTATATTTAGTGTTATAACATTCTACCCTGTTATTTCTTTCTAATACTGTCTTCATATTTGTTCCCATTTTATATACAAATATGGGTGCTTTCCCTACTATATCTTTCAATGTATTGTCCACAGTCATAACATTCCAATATTTGTTTAAAATATATTTAATATACTTAGCTTGAGGGGTATACTCTAGAATACATGCTCTTCTATACTCTGTATCACAGGTCTTTTTATTAAGGTTTTGGAGGGGTCTACCCAATACCGGAAAATATTTTTTACCCCATTCTCCTATAACATATTTTTTTTACCTCATCCATTATTTTTTTGGGGTATCCTTTGATACTAAACATTCTACCAATAAAATCCATTTCATCTATCATCTCCTCATATGTAGAGGTCATTCTTGCAGCTCGGATGCATTGTCCCTTAAAAATGCTTTTTTTAGTTGCATAAGGGTGATTGCTACTATATTCCAAATAATTGTTTGAAAATGTGTTTTTCCTATATATACGCGACTTAAACCCATCATTATTAATAGTAACAAAAGTGTCCAAATATGCAATGCCCTCACGACTGGTGTTGTATGTAAACTTCAGAAATGGAATAGAGGTGTTCAAATAATTTATGAACTCCTCAATGGTTTCATCAGGTCCATCCCATAAGATAAACAAATCATCCAAATATCTTGAATAATATCTGATGTATCGATAATACTGACTCTTAAATAGTGTTTCTGTTTCCCAGTCCAGCATCACCATATTAGCGTATATAGGAGCACATGCAGCACCCATAGCTACTCCCTGTGTTTGTCTATAGAATTCCCCCTCAAAATATATGTAATTGTGTTCCAATATCATAGACATGAGTTCAATAATTAGATTTGCATGTTCCCAATCAATGTCTGAATAATGTCTAATACTATTTAAAAAACTTTCTAGACCCTCAGCTTTAGGGATGCTCGAAAATAAGTCAACAACGTTGACTGTGATAAAGGTAAGCCCCTCTTTCCATATTTGTGAAGTCAAATTACTTAAAAAATTCCAAGAATCCTTAATTAGGTGTGGAATCCTATCATAAATGTGTTTTAACCACATATCTATTGTCACCCCAAGTGGGAAGGTCTTGGAATAACTTCCAGATATAATAGGGCAAAAAGGAGGATCCTGTATATTCTTATATACCTTAGGAACTCCTAATATAGTGGCTAGCTTAGGATGTTCCACTAATAAAAAATTATACAATTCTAAGTTAATCCTTCCGTCTAATAATAACTCTTCAATAAATAGATCTATCTTTTTATATCCAATATTAATTTCATTCATAGAAACTGATATGTATTTGCCAGAGTCAACTAAAATTTCAAATATCTTATTCCTGTACATATTTTGATCGAATAAGACCACCCCACCCCCTTTGTCAGGCTTCAAAATTCTAATTGATTTATCATTCGTGAGTCTATTTATTAATTCTAATTCTTCCTTATTCAAATTGTTTCTCGTCTTACCTGTATTCATATCGTTCTTCAAAAGATATAATTCCTTAGTCACTAATTTTTCATACAGGGCTATATTGGGATGATTGGGGAGAATAAAGGTACTAGGTTTCTTTAATTTATTTTTTCACCCAAAATATTTTTATTCTTAAAAAATATAGCAAAACTGAGTTTTCTCAAGTACTTCTTGATTTCAATAATAGAATCAACTATCTGAAAATTTCTCATAGGGACAAATTTCATTCCTTTCGAAAAAAGGGTAAAAAAATCATCACTAACCTCTATTCCAGTGTAGTTGAAAATATTAAATTCATTCTTACTAAAAATAATGTCCCTGAAGGGTTGTATGAACTCCATATGACTATAAATACTTTCTAATGGTGCTTCCAATGTGGGTTGATCATTATATACCTCAATAGTTGTTAACTTCTCACACTCTAAAGGGCTGAAACCAGTCTCTAATATTGGACTAGGTGTAAAAAGTACTTTATTGCATACACCTGACACTATTTCCCCCATTTCTGATTGTACGTATATGTCTGTCTCCTTCCTTGTCTCTGATCTCTCCATTTCCAATTTCTTTGCCAATTCATCCGTACTCTTCGATTTCCCTCCCCGTAAAAATTTGTATGTTCCCCAGAGGTATAATAATTATCAGAATTGTTCCCCAAACTGGTTCTGTCATACCTATTTGTAAATTTTCAAGATGTTTTTTTTCCATGGGTAAGCTGAATTGTGACCGTATTCAGCTATATCTCTCTCAATCTTCCTATGCTTTTTAAGTATTATACTATTCGCTTTACAATCAACCTCTGTAAACTGTTTAAAATATAACCTTTCCCATTGATCAAACAGTAGATCATCCACTATTAACTTGTTGAGTTTTTCATCTATTTCAATTGCTGTACACAATTTCTCATAATTTTTCTTAATTAAAAGCTTAATAAATTCGAATCCAAACTGGTTAAATAGAGCTTCAAATTCTTTACAAGTGTCGTCAGTTAACATAATCCCCATAGGTTCTTTGAAGAACCTAAGTCCCTTAGGTACTATCTTTAATGTTAAACACTTGTTCAAATATGCATTATCAATTTTAATTCCCCTGATAATGTTAAGCTGCTTTCCTAAGGAATAAATTAAATCTCGTAAAGTGCCTGTATATATTTCATCCTGTTTCTCATTAGTACTAGCTAGAAAACGTTCTTTTTCAAAGCAAACATCGACAGATAAAAAATTGTCCAGATTAGTTGTTTTCCCCTGCTGCCTTTTATTGTTGTCCAAAATCAAATTTTCACCTGCTCTAGGACTAGAGCTGTGCTATGCAGTGTTTTGCATACTGCTTCCGTGATGTACTGCCGATGAATACGTTTTCTCTGCCATGAGTCGCTTGGGTTTGGTCCCAGTGTGCCTAGCTTCATCTTCGATGTTGTAAAGAGAAAAATCAAATGCAAATTCTTTATCAGTAAATCTACTATTGTCTGCGCCTTTACTGCCAATGTACAAAGTATGTCCTAGTGTAGACGCTAAAAGTCTTGAGCGTTGTCCATTAGGAATCTCTAACTCAATGTCACTGTCACTAGTGTGTATGTAAGTCCCCTTACTCAAAGTGCAAGCTAGTCTCTTCGTCTCCAGTTGTGACATCAAGTCCAATAATCTGGTAATCTCTCCTCTAAGTGTCAAAACTTCTGACCGAAGTTTCGTAAGTTCCTCAGGTTCTCCAGGCATACGCTTATTGGCGGTTGCATCCTCCAGACCCTCCATAGGTAGAATACAACAAAAAAAGTGTGGTAACCAAAAACAATGAATCCAAAAATGAGTTATCCAACACTAGATAGTCCAAAGAATGCCTCCGCACACCAGCAATAATACGACCTGTGTTTAATTCACTCCAAATATACGGACAAACACAATGAATAGATATAAACACAAATTGTGGACATGCAAAACAATGAATCGGATTTAGCGCTTTCTTCCACCTACAATGTGGACTTCATCAGAATCAACAAACTGTTCAGCAAAGAGTAATTTATCAACTTTTTGGCGCCAAAATTTCTAAAAATTTTTATTTATTTATTTATTTTTATTTTTTTATACTCAGATTTGAACACTTCAGATGCTGTATACACACATCTATGTATGTATGTATCTATCTATATATATATATATATATATATATATATATATATATATATATATATATATATATGTATAGAGATATAGATATATAATATATATTATTGCATACATTTATATGTACCTCTATACATCTATATATCTACATATATATGTATATCTCTATATATCAATATCTCTCTCTCTCTCTATATATATATATATATATATATAGGTCATGAACCCGGGACCATGAACACCACAGTAACTAACTTTACCTCTAAGGCATCTGAGATATGTACAAATGTTATGGTGTTTAGAATATACATTTTACTACGGGTATTCCTCACTACTGAAAACAAATATGACAGTAAGTTGGTGTCCATATGTATGATACATGTTAAAGTTTATATGTTTGTGGAATTAAGTGTTGCAATGTGATGTGACAGGGTGTATTATGGATGAGAATGGTTCTTGTTTTGTTTCTTTTTTATATTGTCCCCATACTCCATGTATACCCCTCCAGTTCACTTATTGAACATCCAACCCAGGCTCTCCTTGATGCATAATTTCATTGCCCATCACTCCTCCCCCCACCCCAATCTCCACATACACAACAACCATCTCTTCTATGGTGAATTAAGTTAATATTAATAGTTATAATAGCAGAGCTGTGTGTGTTTTTGTACACTTCACTTCCTTTGGATTGCTTCTGTGTCACAAAGTGTGTTCATAGATGTTTATATATATATCTATATATATATATATATATATATATATATATATATATATTTCTATGTGCAGACATCACTGACATGTATATATATATATATATATATATATATATATATATATATATGTGTGTGTGTATATATATATATATATATATATATATATATATATATATATATATATATAGTTTTAATTTGTAACAGTTATACATATGTAGACTTGTATATGTTGATTCACAAACTACAGTACAATACAGTGTACTGTACATATGTACACAACATGACTGTCCCATTTGTGGTCAGTACTGTGGAATGCCTATAGTATAAGGTGTAGTCCAAAGACCATGAAACATGTATACAGCTCAGATGGCTTAGTGGTAAGTCCCATGACTATTGTGTGCGTGGCCCAGGGTTCAACAACTGTGCTGCTTTAAAAAGTGTTTTACTCCAGAATAAGGCTCATGTAAGCCATTATAAGCATGTTTAAAAGTGTTTGTGTGACATTAAAGCAACAGTTAAACAAATTTTACAGCTTATAACCTGTGCGCGCATACATGGCCACATCTGCTAACTACTCAGGATATATACATTTCAGTGAAGTAACATCTCACTATGTGCTTACATAACATTACTTTACCCTGCAGCACACATGGTATATATGAGTGTTACATATGTTTATTATACTAAAGAATACTACCTAGATATGCAAGCTGTGGTTAAGGTTTACTTTTTAACATGAAAAACATCTCTGACTTTATTGGGATTTGAGCCAGGGATGCACAAATACTATGCAAATGTTGCAACCATTACACTATTGACATTAACGTTGCTTTTGCCTATTTCCTATTTAGATGATTTCTATGTGTAAGCTAGGCTAAGCAAAGGGTGTAGGCACCCAAACCCACTGAGCTTCACTTACTCTTGAAATAAAAACATAACAAATGAAATGAGACAATATAAATTAAATTTCTAACTACATTAGGCATAGCCCCTCACTGACACATGTCATGAGAAACCTTGATGTGTGAATGGGAAATAGAATATACACCCCTGGGATCATGTGTCCCAGAACCATACAGCCAGGGGGTAGGGGATCCCCTCCAGTTTTATAGCTGCAAGACCTGTTGGGGAAATTGAATGGTGTTGATGTTTCACATTAACATGCCCTCTTTAGATCACTAAGTGCCCCTGTCACCCTCCGCCACCCCAGTCCTCAGCAGCTTCTGGCAACTCTGCCTGGAATCACTTCATTGGCTATGCTTGACAGAGGCTCAGTTACTTCATCAATGGTGTGGAGAAAGCCAACACACTGTAGCTATGCTTCTAAATGCCCTTGGGCAGATAGCCTACTACCTATCTGTGAACTTCTAAAGTGCAGGCCATCACAGACATAATATGTGAAAAAACAGAGCTTTCAGAATACAATATACAGTGAAAACTCACCATGTAGTTAGAAAACAATAAAGTACAGCAAGAACATACTGAACACTGATACTTAATTACTCCAAAAGCATATCTTGGAAGCTAGAAGACTTGTATAAGCCTAAGGCTTTCTATTGCTTACCAGTAGGTTACCTACAGGAAAGATGAGAAACAAGCACAGATGGGTAACATGCATGCAACAATACCATACCGGCTTGCATGTGTCAGCCTTAGGCTTTGGAATACTGACCAAGGCTATTGGCGCCCCCCATGGTGCCTTTTTTAGGCAAGTCTCAAAGCTGATTTCCACCTCCGTAAAAAGCGAAATAGCGGAATCATTGAGAGTTATGCTACTCAACGCCAGGGGTTGTAATCACAACATGCACGCACTCACAGCACTCCTCCGTATGGACAATGTTGACATCTGTGCAGTAACTGAGACATGTTTTAAGGCTCCTGAGAGCACACCAGCACTACCGGACTACAACCCATACCACACATTTCGGCCACAGAACATGGACTGACACAGACATGGAGGGGGTGTATCCATATTCATCAGGTATACCTACACATCCATGTTAGTGGGGCAGCAAGATACCTCTGAGATCATTCATGTGCAGCTAACATCAGCCACAACTGCAACGCAAACTGTGGCCTGCTACAGATCACCCTCCATGACCCAGGACCACCACTCCTCCTACCCGGAGACAGTGGAAAACATGACAGTCCTACCAAACACCCTGGTATTGGTCGATGTTAACTACCTACCATTAACTGGGAAACGTACTCAAGTACTCACTTCCAGGCCCAGTGCATCCTGGAATTTATCACCTCATATGCCCTGTGTCAGATGGTAAACTTCCTAACAAGAGGTGGAAACATACTAGAAGTGGGAATCACCAATATGGGTGACAGGTGCACCACAGCAGAGGTAAACTGGTCACTGGTTAGATCTGACCATGGACTTTTCAGTGATGAGTTCCACACCCAACCATCTTCCCCACCCAAGGAAACCAGAGTGAATACCTTTCCTACAGCTAAATTCACACTACTAAAGACAGAGGTGGGAGGTTTCACAGCTCCCGCGCTAAGGGAAAACACTGCTCAAGATACAGAAAGATTTACAAATGCACTCTATAAGCACCTAAAGGATGTATGGATCATGCCATCACTGGTAAACCAAGACTCGCTCCTCCTAGATAAGGACACCAGTCTGGTGGACCCCTGCAATAAACAGTCTATACAACAGAAGTAGGACAGCAGTCCAGAAAAACAGCAACACCCAAGAAGGGCAGACATCCATGAACAGTATTAGTAAGAAACAGTGGTCTCTCCTGAAATCATCCAAGGCTAATATCAACAGAAAAATAGGCAGGGGATTCGAAAGATAACCAGAAAGCCTTCTTTAGCTATGTCAAGGATCTAAGTGGTAACACACAGATTTGCACTGTGCCAGTGCAATATAGCACAAAATATACTGACCCTACTGATATCACCAACATCCTTGCAGATACATTCAGTGCAAACTTCACCCCCTAAAGAGCCCACAACAATACCCGGAAAGTATTCCCACCCAGGTTTCTAACATAACTAAAGAAAGCCTTGTGATTATCCTTAGTGTCCTGTGCAATTTTTCTCTCGAAGCTGGCCTTAGACGATTTTATGAGTGCCCGTAGTTTTTTGCTAATACTGATCAGAGATGCCTTCCTTTTTGGGATTTTGTTCTATCGTGTAGTAGCTTCCTCCTTCTGTTGTATAGTTTGTTTATGGCTGGGGTCCACCAGACAGGACGTCTGCCTTTGGAGGATTGGGTCTTGGTTTTATTTGGGATTGTATGATCCATGCATTCCTGAAGGTGTTCATAGAATGCATTTATAAAGGATTCTGCGGTCTGGGCCATATTTTCCATAGGCCCAGGGGCTTTGAAGGATTCCACCTTGGTTTTGAGGAGTGTGAAATTTGCTTTAGAGAAGTTTTTCACTGTGGTTTTCTGGGCATTGGGTGGGGTCGGGATGTGAATATCCAGTGAGATTAGTTTATGGTCTGATCTTAGCAGTGAGGATACACTTCTGGTCTGGAGCATAGAGTCCCCATGTTGGTGATGATCAGGCCCAGTATGTTTTCCCCTCTTGTGGGAGTGGTAACAAGTTGTTCCATAGGATATGAGTTTATAAATTCTAGGAACCTTTGGGCTAGGGTGTTGGAGCTAGAGTAATGCTCCCAGTCTATGTTTGGGTAGTTGAAGTCACCCAATATAATGGTGTTTGGAGAGACCTTCATATTTTCCAGTGTTCTCAGGAAGGCTGAGTGAGGTTCCTGGGTTTGGGAGGGTGGTCTGTAGCAGGCTATAAACTGGAAGGCAGTTTTACACACTGTTAGTTGCACATGGATAGTCTCTGATGCTTCGTGCTGTGCCACCAACCTGGAGGTGTGGGTATCTTTGACGAATATTGATACTCCCCCTCCTTTTGTGGTTCGGTCCAAGTTTTGGGGCCGAAAAGCATGGCATGAGGTATAACCTGGTAGTGCTGGGGTGCTCTCGGGAGCCTTGAACCAGGTTTCTGTTACTGCACAGATATCAATGTTCTCCATGCTAAGGAGAGTTTCGAGTGTGTGCATCTTGAGGTTTAGACTTCTGGCATTGAGTAGCATTACTGTTTGGCATATACTTCTCGGAGGTACAGGCAAACACAGGTGGACTACGGCAGACCATGTTTGGCAATGACTGCAAACTGGGAGCCATAATTGACAGTCCAGCTGACACAGACATCCTTCAAGGGGCCTCACAGAGACTAACACAGGGTGTGAATGTCATGGACTACAGCTAAGTGCCACAAACTGCATGTTCATTCCATTTTGGAAAACTAAACACCAGCATATTAACACGTAAGTGGCAGCCACTTTAATACAGATGATTTAATAGGGTATCTGGGGACTAAGGTAGATAGTGATCTCTCCTTTGACAATCATATCTCCAGAATAGTTAGGACATCCTTCTATGTAGGCCATCTGATTACTAAAGGGTTTGCATCTAGACATACTGAGGTTATAGTGCCCCTTTACTCATCACTCATCAGTCCCATTATAGAGTACAACTGTGGTACGAAAGGAGTTGTCTATTTAGGTTTTTGCACTCAATGCTCCAGTTTTTATGTAGGTAAAACTGAGAGAACCCTTAGGAGAAGGATATATGAGCATCTTTATGATGTTTCCAAGAAAAAGGAAAACATGCTTTTTTAAGCATCTTAGCACATACCCTAATATGCAGCTTAAATTTTTAATCCTAGAGCAAGTCCTACATGACAGTAGAGGGGGTGATTGGGAAACCCGGCTTGAATACAAGGAACTGTTGTGGCAGCTCAAGTTGAATGCAACTAAGCCTCCTGGTTTAAATGACAGTATTAGTATTATGAGTGTTTTGAAACTGAGGAGGGCCAAGTTATGATTTTGTTCATTATAAAAAAATTTTTATGAAGAGAAAACACTTAAAATAATAGCCAGATCTATTAAAAAGTTAGTGCTATTGAATACTTGTTGAAAACAAGCAGACTTGTGTATTTGAAACTGTCCTTCTTTCCTCACAAATGATGACATCACCATCCATCTCAGAGAGACTGTAGTGTGCGCATGTTCATGCAGAGCATCAGCTGGAACTCTGAGGGGAAGATTTTCTTGCTAGAATGTTGAGATGGAATGTTTTTCCCTCCAAAAATCATTTAGCTTACACAGAAGGCTGTAACTCCAAAGCTTGTAGTAAAATTAACATATTATCTATTTACACAGCAAGCATATGTGAGAGAAAGAGAAAAAAGTAAATACAGGAATTTAAATGCTTCTATTAATCCACACAAATCTAACAAGCATATATCCTGTCACTGCACACTGTCACACCAAATCCATCATGTGTAAATTATTATTATTATTATTATTATGTGTAAAGTATTACTCGGACTTTATGTTATGTTAGGCTTCCTTTGAATAATTTGTATTCTAACTTGAGGTTATTATTATCTATAATTACAATGTTTTTTTCATGTTCTTCTGCTCTTCCTTTATCACAGGGGGATTGGTGGGTAGGCACTAGGGTTAGGATAAAGGTTATTATTATACATTTCATGGTTCTTAAAAAAACTTTTTTCTTTTTTTTCAACAAATGTTATTTGATGACTTGCTTGAATACTTAAAGACTGTTTTTTCTTATATTTTTTTTCTTCTTCTTTTAATGTTGTGTTGGATTTGCACCTTGAGTTCACTTTTATAGCATCAATAATGATTATACTTGTAGAATATGCCTGTTGACATAATTTTAGATTCTTGGAATGTTAGAGGCATTCAAGATAAAGCGAAAAAGTCACTATTATTTCATATGATCTTTAAATCACAGGCTAACATTTGTTTTATTCAAGAGACCCATATTTCACGTATTGATTGGAATAAAGAGTTAAAAAATGGATCAAAAGATTATAGCTTCAGGTGACTCATCTAACTCCAGAGGTGTAGCTATAATCATTAAACAAAAATTCATTGGGAATATTATTGATGAGAAATTTGATGATGAGGGAGGTGGTGCTTATTTACGCTTCTATTGCTGGTTTGGACAAACCCTTATTAATTTTAAATCTATATGGCCCATGTAATTCACAACATTTGTTCATTTTAAAATTTACAATATTCTTGCATCCTATAAGGATCATCATATTATAGTGGGTGGTGACTGGAATGCAGTTATAAACCCTGTAATTGATCGTTCAGCTCCACTGTCACCTATAATCTTCAATCTACTCTGGCTATAAATGATTTGATGACAGAATATAATTTAATAGATCCCTCCGCACTGTTAAAAATATAAACAAGAATGATATATATACTTATTATTCTAAGTGCTATCATTCGTGGTCCAGATTAGACTTCTTTCTAATTTCAGATTATATTTCAAAATATATTGTGGACTTTACTACAGAACCCAGATTCTTTTCGGATCACTCAAGAATTTCACTAAAATTGAACATAAAACCCAATATCAAAAATAAAACTATGTTTAATAAGTGGGCCTTAAATAATAACTTATTGTCAAATGAAGATATTTGCAAACAAGCTTCAGAAATCCTAAATGAAATGGTGAATAGTCTTGAATCATCAGACATTCCTTATGACATACAATGGGCTGCATGTAAAGCAAGATTAAGAGGTTTATTTATTAGTAAAGTGGCTTTTTTCAAAAAACAATACTTTAAGAAAGAGGAATTCTTAAAATCAAGAATTTCTTCGTTGGAAAATCACCTTAGTCTGAACTATGATGCTACTTTAGAAAAACAAATTTTTGATTGTCAGAAAGATTTAATTCTGCTTCACCAAAATAACCTCTCCTTAGCTGAACAAAAGCTACTTGTTTCATATTCAGAGTGGGCCCAGGTTCCATCTAAATTGTTAGCGACAATTATTAAAGTTAACTTCAGAAATCCAAATATTACATCTTTATCTTATAATAACAGATTATATAATACTGATGAAGAGATTATTCAACTTTTCACCTCTCTTTACACTGAGTTATATTCAGGTTCTTCTAATTCTGTTAAAGATAATCACTCAAAACTCTTTTTAGACTCTTTGCAGTTCCCTAAACTTAATGATAATCAGCAAAAACTACTTTCTACCCCTATATCGGTACAAGAAATCTTGGATTCAATAGATAATCTTAAATTGGGTAAATCTCCGGGACCTGATGGTTTTACTCCAGAATTTTTCAAAACTTTCAAATTGGTAGTTCTTCCCTTTCTATTTAAAGTTTACAATCATATAAGAGTTAATGATATCTCAGATATTCATTGGAACACATCCAAAACCATTCTAATTCTAAAAATAATAAAGATAAATCTGACCCAGTAAATTATAGACCCATTTCTTTAATTAACGTGGATATTAAGATTCTGTCATCTATTCTGGCTAACAGATTGAAACGGATTTTACCCTCAATTATCTCGTCAGATCAATCAGGTTTTATGTCTCAGAGACATGCTTGGGATAATACTCTATCTTTAGAGACTATACTTCATCTCATTAAGAAAAATCCAAACCCTATATATGCTTTGATTATAGATGCATCAAATGCCTTTGACAGAGTATGTTGGAACTTTCTATTTCAAACTATGTTATGTTTTAATATTCCCTTATTCTTTATAAATTTTTTAAAAGTTTTATACAAGAATATGTTTACTAGACTATACATTAATGGTCAATTTTCTGGTCCGATAAAGATCACTAAAGGAACAAGACAGGGTTGTCCATTGTCCCCTTTTCTTTTCAACATTTACTTAGAACCTTTGCTGTTGTTTATTACTCAAAATACTTTTCATAACATCCCTAGAATTCTTAATACTAATATTCATTTCTCTGCTTTTTCGGATGATTTAGTAATCTACTTTCAAACTCCATTATCTGATTACAGAAAAATAATGAATTCTATTGATTATTTTTCTTTGGTTTCCAACTATCTTTTAAATTCTACAAAAACTCATATTTTTCCCTTAAATCATTTATCACACAAATCTTTTTGTTTCCAGACGATCATTTTCAGTTTACTTATAATATAAAATATTTAGGAATCAATTTAGAACACAATAATAAATCTTCCTTTCAAAATAATATTAATAAATTATGGAACTCTATATTGTCTGATATGGACAGATGGAAGCATCTAAACCTTTCATTTCTTTCAAGGGTGGCCATTATTAAAATGAATATTCTGCCTAAATTTCTTTACCAATTCTCATCATCTGATCAGATAATTTCAAAAATTTTTTGAGTCTGTAAATAAAGCTTTGGCAAAATTCATATGGTTCCTTAAATCTGTTAGAATTTCCTATTCTAGATTGGCATTTTCGAAGGACAAGGGAGGTTTGGGTTTACCTAATCTTTATCTCTATTATTTGATTGTCTCATCCAATAAACTTCTTACTATCTCTAAATTCAATAACACTTCTTATCCAAATCACTCTTTATGGATAAAATTATGGTATAATTATGTCATTTCTAATAATTTAAATCCTGAAGCTATTCCCTTTATCTCTCTGGATAGTTTATTTATTAAAAATATATCTACAGTATTTAAACAAAAGATTAAAGATTTCCAAACCTTACTCAAAATGTGTAAACTAGAAAAGATCTCGCACCATGTTCAGCCAATTCATCTAAACCCAAATATATTATTGGACAATAAACTTTTGAACTTAACAAACTATCCTTTAATTAAAAATCTAAAAGTAGGAGATGTTTTGAAATATCTTCACTTGCCTTTATCTGACTGGCGTAAGTTCTTGAAAGTAAACTGGAATTACTCACCAATTCTTACACAACTAAGAGCAATAATTAAAAACAAATTTGTATCTCTGGTCCCCATAGACTCACAATTGAAAAACCTTAACACGATTATCAAAATACTTTCATCATCTGATAAAATGCTCTCAAACTCATATAAATTAATTAATTCTTTAATGATGGACCACAACTGTCTTTTATCTAATGTTTGGTTGAATTATAATTCCCAATTGTCAGAATCTCAGAAAGTCCTGGCTATTAGACACACTAAGGAATTTATCCCTTTTAAAAAATTAGCATACACACAATTAATGATTAATAATGATGCCTACTTTACCCCAATCAAATTAAACAAATTTAACCCAAATAAGTCCCCTTCGTGTTCATGTTGTTCTCATCCCCAAGCAGACCTCCTTCATATTCTATGGTATTGTCATTTTCTCACAGATTGTGGACATCTTTGAAAGTCAGACTGCAGAAAATGGGATATCAAAAATCCACGTTGACGTGGGAATTTGCTATTCTACATATTCCATTGATTCATCTTTCAAAAGTTGATATTCATGTTATCATTTTTATTTGCTCATTACTAAAACTTTATATAATACAAAATTGGATTGATCGTTCTAAATTAAAATGGGTTACTTTCCAGAAAATGGCTTTTAAATTTATTGATGCTCAAAGATACTTAGGTGGAAGTCCAAAAAAAAAAAAGCTATTAGAAAGGTTGTGTTAGAAAAGGTTCTAAACATATTAAATAGTTAATGTTAAATATATATATATTTTTTTTCTCTCAGGTTGCCTAACTTGTATATAGTGTACATATGGTGTATGTTTTATTTCTAAATAACTTATCAAAATCTCATGAAGGTTGTTATCACTAGATGAATTGTTATATGTTCATTTATGCCTTCTTGTTATGTATAATCTTTTAATTGTCTTGCTATTCATATAATTAATAAAAAATTTTTTGAGAAAAAAAAAAATTTTTAGATGGGTTGTTCATTTCCAGTTATTTTGGACAACATTTTGTTTTGAGTGGATGTTTTCATATGATTAACAGAGGTCTTATAAACCAATAGTTCTTAATAGATTTTTTAGACACAAAATGAATTTTTTAAGACTGTTTTTAAGTTTTTTAAGCTTGTTTGTAGCTTTATAAAACAGTCATACATGCTTTATTACGAGTTGTAATTTAAACACGTTTTTACATTATTTAGTACAATTTTGTGGGTTATTAGACATTGTATAATTTCATTGAATGAATGAATTGCTGTTGGCACTTTAACATCTGATTTGCATATTTTATTAGTTGCTATTCTAGTCACATGATTTGGGCTAGAAAGTACTTAAGCCTTGAGTTTTTAATCATGGTTCATCTTGAAAAAGCCTGGTATGCCTCCAGGTGAAAGCGCTTGATGTGGAATTTTTTATCTTTTCATTAAAACAGAGTTTTATTTAAGTCATCTTGAATTTTTTTGTTCCTGTTGAGCCTTTGGATACATCATTTTGTTCTTGGTCTGGTTCGGATCTAATTTGGTTTCCATTATAGAGTATAATTACCCATTTGAGAATTACCTCAGAAGACACTTTCGACAGCCGGAAGGTCCACGAGCATACCTCGCCAAGAGGATTACTGGCCTCAAACATATGTCCTATGCAGCCAGACTGAATAAACTCCTGCTTTACTCAGTAGCATCTTGTTTTCTCAGAGATGATCTCTGCTGGCCAACAAAGCCATGTCCAACTCAGGCTTAATGGATATGCTCCACCTATGGGAATCCATGTCACAGTAAGCCACATACTGTAGTGAGCTAAACCTTGCCACAACAATAACTAGAAGATGCTGGAGGGACAGATTCCTGTCACCGAAACTCCCCATGCTTTGAAACTACATCCCTAATGACATTATACGGAGTCCCTCACTAACACTCTTCATGAGAAACCTTGAAGAGTGGATGAGGGACAGTAGATACACTGAAAGGATCCCACCATTGGCTCTGCTCCACAGAGGGACAGTTAATTAATTGATGGGGTGGCAAAAGTTGACACATTTTGGCTAGGCTTATGAATGCCCTCAGGCAGTTAGCCAAGTACCTACCTATGAACCTATGAATCTATACATACAGTATCAGCACATGCTGATAGCTTAATTTACTGTTCAGGTGTTGACTTACCTTGTGCCAATAGCAGTTGTATGTGCAATAGTTGAGGGCTGCCTATGTTGGATGCATATAGTAGACTGCATATACATGACAATTTACAGGTAGTCTTGTGAGTGTGCCATCCATTTTTACTGTGTGTGCAGGTGGTGAAAGGTGTAAGTCCCTAGGTGCCTACACTGTCAGTGTGTATGCTATACGTTCCCTCCTTGCCAAGGCATGGGCATACTGGGCACACCTCCATCTGCCTACTGGGGCTGGCTCAGTGTGTTCATGGTCTGAGTACCTCTGTGCCTATGGAGCTCTTGGCAATGGTGGTGGGCTGTGAGGGCCTTCACCATTCTGTCCCTGCTGCAGCTGTTTCCACAGGATCATACTGTGTAGTATGGCACATACTATGAAGATGTGGGCACATGTGCCTAGAGAGTACTGCAAGGTTCCACCAGATATGTCCAAGCAACGGAACCATAATTTATGCATCCTAAACACATGCTCTATGATGATTTTGGTTTGCGCGTGCGCCTCATTATGGAGTTCTTGCATGGGTCTGTGTGCATTTCTGATGGGAATCATCATCCACAGTTCCAGTGCATAGCCAGCATCCCCCAAAAGGTGGCCATATGGGATGTCCTCCCTGGCATACCTGATAAAGATGTGAGGCATGCCAGATGTGGGAGTTGTGATAGCTTCCAGGGCTGGCAGCACACACATCCATGATAATGCCCTGGGCATTGCACACAACCTGGCAGTTGATGGAGGGTTATCCTTTGTGGTTTATGTAGCGCCTACCCTGCTCACCAGGTGGTGACTTGATGTGTATGTGCATGCAGTCTATTGCACCCAGTACCTCTGGGTATTCTGCCACATGGTGGAAGAGACGCATATTGCTGGCCAACTCCTCCTGCATTCAGGGGAAGTATATGTGCTCATTGGCATGTGGTAACATGGCATCCAGGAACTGATGGAGTACCCTGGATGCTGATGCCTATGAGATCCTCATGATATCCCCAGTTGGCCTTTGAAAGGTACTTGTAGCTAGTATTCTGAAGCTTACACATACCTTCGTATCCACTAGGATGGGTTCCCCTCTGTTTGTTCTGGCTCTGAGGCATGGCCAGCACAGCTCCACAGGTTGCTGTAGGGTGTCCCTCTCCACCCTGTAATGCTCTACTATCTCCAGATCATGTAGCCCCTGGTAGGTTACTCTGGGTCTGAACACTCTTCTCCTCCTCTGGTGCCTGGGGTGGTTGTGATCATCATCCTCCACACCACCTTCAGTCTCCAACACATGCTGGTGGATCAAAGCTATGGCAGCCCCTAACATGTACATATTAACAATTCCCTGTCTGTATACACCAATGGTGCAGAGTGTATGGGAATACACAAGTGTGTGTGAGGTGTTTTCACACTTTATTCTATTGTGCTATGTATGCTGCTGATGTCAATGGGTGTGTATGAGCAATTCCAGCTGCAGGATATCTTAATTATGGGTTTTACAGTGAGTACTGCAAGTGTGGGACCTTTAGTGTGGAGTTATGCTTGCCTGCCTTGATTAATCTGTTACCCTTTAATTCACTTTTATACCAGGATCCCCTTCCATTACCAGCATGCCTCCACCTACCGGCTTTCTTGTTTTGTACTTTCCCTACCCAGTCATGTGTTGCAAAATGTGTCTTGTAGCTGATATAATGCAAATCTGCTTTGTTCTGCTGTGACATTTTACTGTTTTCTTTGCAGTACAGCTCCTCCCCTTTCCTGTTCTGCAGGTAGCTGCTTACAGCCTTGTTAGCTGTTGTCAATGGCCCACTGTAGGTTCCTAGGTGTTAATCAGTCATTTGTACTCCAATTTCCCTGCTGCAGCATTTCCTTATTCTTTTCCTATGTCCTTCCTACTTCAGCTCCGGTGCGCACCGCGCAAACCCGTTTACCGAGTTTAAGCACGTTTTAATCTCCATTCACATGCATACTCAGTTACCCGGTGTGCTCTCAGCTAAGCAAAGCTATAACCAGTTCAACACACCCAATTCCTGCAGCTTTGCTTAGGTATGGGACACCAGATTAGCAATGCTCCAATCTGCTTACAGCAAAGGTGACACACCCCTCTCTCAATGTAATTTCTATCTCAAGAGCACACCTCTGTGTTATAACACTACACTGTGAGGTGCATCCTTACACCAGCAGGGAATTTGTGATTCACTATTACTCCTCTGATTTACTTGGCATTGCCTAGTAATTCCTAGCTACCGTGCAAAACACTGTCACAGCCCCTTAGCAACCCTTGCACCATGGTGTAGTGTAACATGCCTGCCATTGACTATTATGGGAAAATCATGATATGTGTTACATTGCAGTTTAATTCTATATTTTTCTATTTTTCATGTGATCCGGTTTGCGTGCCACTGCCCTGCGCTTAAACTGCACGATAGTCAGAAAAATGAAATTAAATGTTCTTTTTATATTTTGTATATTATTTTATGCCAATGGCTATATATTTAGCCATTGACATATATTAACGATATAATGCATGTGTTTGGCCAGCTGTCATGGCTTCGATTTTACATTTGCAAAAATGTAAACTGTTTTTTACGGTTTACATTTCTGCATGCTTACACTATGCCTGCACCACTTCCTGGATCACTAAATACCTTCATTTGCATGCTACACTGCTGCAACTTGGCTAATTAGCATACAGGGGCTGGGAACTGTGCGTGCGTAGTGTACACAGGTAGTGTACGTGGAAACAGCTCATACCTGGATCGCTCGCCGGCCATATTTGGTGTTGGAATGCCAATGCTACGCCTACACCTGGTGCAAGCTTCATGAATCCCGGGGATTATCATTCCACTGATCATTTTCTGGCATCATGAATGCTTATATTCTTCATGCTACACTGATTTGCATTCATTAAATAGTTATGCACTCTGTCCCTGTCCTCAAAACAAGTGTAAGCAGCAGAATATGCAATGAGGGCAACAAGAATGCAAAATACATGCTAATTAAGCAATTCAGCATGGCGGAGCTATTCAGGAACATATAAAGTAGGATGTACACACAGTGCACCCTTTTGGCCTCACTTTTAATTCCCTTTGGAATACAGCCATGAACAGACTCAGAAAAATGCTAGGGGTTGCTGCTGTTATCATTAACCTGTATGTGCAACGGACTTTTATACATGGTGTTACTGCTGCCAGACCTTGGCCTTGAAGGGGAAGAATGTTCAGAGCACATTTGACTTATCATGGACTTCATGATACAGAAATTGTTATGTAATACAGGGCAGACAGGGATACCCTAGGGGAAATATGCAACCTCTGCAGCCTTCACCTGATGTCCCATGGAAATCAGGGAAAACCCATCAGAGTGGAAACCAAGGTATGTGTGGCATTACATATGCTAGCTACAGGCACTTTTCAGAGACCCACAGGAGATATATTAAGGGAGTCCCAGGTCTCAGCCTCAATAATTTTACATTAATTTCTAAATGCCATGTTCATAGGTTCATAGGTGTGTGCTAGGCTAATGATCCTGTAGCCTTTACAAGCCTAGCCCATAGGATCATCCTGGCATCATGCCACCCGACCTTAGTTCCCAGTGCTTCTGTTGAGTAGAGCCACTGGAGTGATCCCCCAGGGTGAATTTTCTATTTCCTATCCACTCATCAAGATTCCTCTTGAAGAGGGCCATTGAGGTGCTCTGCTTGACATGTATAGGAAGTGTATTCCATAGCATGGGCAGTCTCTGGGTTATGAACCTGTCCCTCCAGCATGTTCTGTTGATTGTGGTAATGAGGCTAAAGTCTCTGAAGCATGTGGTGTGGAGGGATTAGGATTTCTTTAGATGTAGCATTTCTAACAGAGCTGAGTCAGACATGGCTTTGAGATTGCCTCTAAGTAGGGGATATGAGACAGAGAATAGTTGGAGTTTTATGAGTCTGTCCATATAGGACAAATGTTTAAGGCCTAGGATCCTCTTTGTGAGGTACTTTTGTGGCCTCTCTAGTTGTTGCAGGTGTCTAGTGAGGTACATGCCAAATGGGTCATAGTACTTGATGACTGGCCTAATGAGGGAAGAGTAGAGGGAGACAATGACCTCTTTCTTCCTGGATGCAAAACCCTTAGTAATGAGATGTGCCACATAGAAGAACTTTCTGACCATAGTGGCAATGTGGTAGTCAAAAAAGAGTTACTGTCAATCTGTGTTCCTAGATCTCTTATAAAGCCTTCTGTGTTCAGTGGACTACCATCGATGTGGTAAATCAAGGGAACTGGGTCTTTCCCAAGGGGGATGATGACACTTTTTTGACATTGAGCTTAAGGCCATGATTCTGGCATCAGTCATTGGTCTCATTGAAGCCCTTCTGTAGGATGTCAACATCACTTGGGGAGTTAATAATAGCTCCCAACTTGCAATCATCTGTGAACTTTGTCAGCCAGACTCCATTCATGTTGGCCTGGACTTCAGGGAAGTAGATACCAAACAGGAGAGGACCCAGGACCAAACCCTGTGGGACTCCACTCATGACTGGTCAACAGTCTGACTTGGAGTCAGCTACTTTCACACTATGGGTTCTATCTGTGATATAGGGGTTGATGCACAGATTAGTGAGTTTTTCTATGATTCCTGACTGGGGAATGGTATCAAAGGCCTTGGCCAGATCAAGGTAGGCTGTATGAATCACCTTGCCTTCATCCACAGCTCTGATGATTGACTCAAAGAAGTTGACCAAGTTGGACAGGCATGATCTACCCTTCACAAAACCAAACTGTGTATGATCCAGAGTTTGAAGATTCCCTATATCCTTGTTTATTAGGTCCATGATGATGTGTTCCATAGCTTTGCATATTAGACTCATCAGGCTAATGGGGTGATAGTTCCTGGGGTCTGTAGTTGCTCCTCCCTTGTGGAGAGGGATAACTGTAGCAGTGCGCCATTTGGTAGGGACAAAGCCTGACGTGAGGCTGTGATTGAACAGGGCACACAGGTGAGGTGCCAGTACACTCTGTAGTTCATGTAGAACACAGCTGGGGATATTGTCAGGTCCCATAAAAGCTGTATTCTTGGCCTTGGACAGTGCTGTTTTAACCTGTGCAGCAGTAATACTGGGTGCCTTGCAATCTAATGGTATTGTGATTAGTCCTTTGGGGGGGACAGGGTAAAGTTGGCACTGAATCTGTTGGCCAGTATATTGGCAATATCTGTTGGCTCGGTATAGGAAGTACCATTGTGCAGTAGCTCAGAGGAAATCTGGGTATTGCTGTGGAGATTCTTTACATAACTATAGAAGGACTTATGATTGTCTTTACTATCTGCTGCAATTCTGTTTTCATAGCTAGCTTTGGAGGATTTGATGTGGAATCTCAACCTTTTGTTGAGGCTGATAAGGGAGTTTTTCCAGTCTTGGGACTTCACCTAATTCCACATCAGTTTCCTCCTTCTGTTGTAGGGTTTGTTTATGGCAGGGGACCACCAGATTGGCTTCCTTTTTTTGAGGAGAACATCTTGGCTCTATTGGGTATGGTGAAATCCATGCATTTGTGTACATGTTCATACAGTGCATTGGTGTATGATTCAGCGGTCATGCAACTATTCTCCATTTGCATGGGTGCCGTGAAGTTAGCCACCTCTGTTTTTAGGATCCCAAAGTTAACTTTGGAGAAGTTTGTCATGGTTGTTACCTTTGTGGGGGGTTGGGAAGGATGTGGATTTCCAAGGTGATTAGTTTGTGGTTGGATCTAACCAGGGAGGAGTTGACTATTGGTGCAGAGCAACGGTTGCCCATGTTGTAATGACCAGGTGAAGGATGTTGTTACCTCTAGTGGGGGTAAGAACAAGCTGGTCCAGAGCATTGGAATTAATGAATTCCAGAAAGCGTTTGGCAAGTGTATTGGTGCATGAGTAGTTTTCCCAGTTAATGGAGGGGTAGTTGAAGTCTCCCAGTATGAGAGTGTTAGGTTGGAGCCTAATATTCTCCAGGTTGCTTATGAACATGGAGTGTAAGTCTTGGGACATGGATGGGGATCTTATGTGGTTTCCACATACCCCAGAGGAGAGAGCAATAAACATGCAGCAAATAAATCCCATAACACACTTCCCAGAGGTTCTGGGGGCCATAGACTACTCACATATGGAAAAAAAAGCCCCATGTGGTGAACTAGGAAGGAGGTACATTAACAGGAAAGGATACCACTCTGTCAACAGCCCAGAGGTCTGTAATGCCCAAGGGATCAAATACAGTTTGTGTACAGGTAACCATGGCAGTTTTCACAACTCACTCATTTGGCACACCTCTGACTTGCATGGAAGGTTTGCTAGGGGTGACTTTCCATGAGGTCATCTAGTGGGGGATGCAAGTCATGCTTTGGAGCCTTGGTTCATGACACCCATGAGAAACTCACATGATTCCATTGGGCAAGGATACAATGATGCACACACTCACTAGAAATATTATAGAGTATGTTTTCAGCTTGGTGAACTCAAGGTTCCAATGTCTAGACACATCTGGTGGTGCCCTGCAGTACGAACCAGGTACTTCAGCTAAAATATTCCCAATCTGTGCTATGTTACACAATTTGATCGCAACATGGAAAATGAGGCCCAAGATGTCAGTTTCCAGAACCACAGGCAGGTCTGAGGAAGAACTAGCAGCCATGGATGATCCTGGCAGATGCAGACATGTAGAGTATGCCATGGCTGTGGCTAAGAGACAGTTGATAGCACACACATGTACTAGCTAAATGAAAACCTAGATGCTAAGCACATACAAACAGTAAATGTTATGCATGCAAAATTTACTTACTTATGCAATGGTTGTGTTCTGTGAGCATCCTATAGTAACATCAGTATTTAACAAGGTAAGTGATGATCCTGTAAAAAAAGAGTTATATAAATAATTAGTTTCATATGTAAGTATTGCATGCCAGTAAGATAAAACATGACTGAACTCATGAGTGATATATGCAGTATAGATATGATTCTGCCCAATACTATGCCTCACACATTACAGTTCCCCAATGTGGATACTACAGCAGTGACCAGGGCAATTTTATTATCATTTTCACAAGATGCTGAGCAAGCACTAATTACTATATAGTAGGACTGCATTAGTGAGCATAACAAAACAAATACAAAGTGGATCAAGAAGTGCATAAATCATTTACAACTGAACAGAAAAAAAGAACTATAATAAAAACAGTTTTTGCAATTCATTTCATCAAAACAAGCATTAACTGTCCACTCTGTGCATCAGAAATACACATGCAAGTTGCACAACACAATGCCTCTGAGATCATCCAAGTGCAACTAACCCTGGGCAAAAATGCATTCCAAATTGTAGCTTGTTATAGATCCCCCACCATGACTCAGGACCCACACTCCTCATTCCTGGGGACATTGGAAAAAATGAGGGTCCAACCAAATACCCTAATAATGGGTGATTTCAATTACCCTAACATAAACTTGTACCACTTCCCTTGCGCAACGATTCCTGGAATTTATAAACTCTAATGACCTGGATCAACTTGTCAACACCATCACCAGGGGCAACAATATTCTGGACCTGGTCATTACCAGCATGGGTGACCGGTGCTCAATGCCCGAGATCAACTCCTCACTGGTTAGATCAGACCATAAACTAATCACCCTAGACATCCACATCCTGACCCCACCCCCACACAAGGAAACCGTTGTAAAAAATTTCTCCAAAGTGAACTTCACGCTACTCAAAACAGAGGTGGCTAACTTTGTGATGCCCCTGCAGATGGATAATACAGTCACAACTGTTGAATCCTACACAAATGCACCTACATGAGTGCATGGATTGTGCTATCCCTAACAAAACCAAGACGCTATCCTCCAAAAGAAGGAAGCCAATCTGGTGGTCGCCTGCCACTAACAAACTCAACAACAAAAGGAAGAAACTGTTGCAAAAGAGAGTAAAACCCCATGAATGGAGGAACTTCCTAATGGGCCTCAGTATGAAGCTAAGATCCCTCATAAAATCCTCCAAAGCGAATTTTGAAAGAAAATTTCCACAGATTCCAAAGACAACCACAAGGCATTATTTAGCTATATCAAGAATCTCCATGGCAACACCCAGATCTGCGCTGAGCTACAAAATTGCACAAAATATGCAGAGTCAACTGATATTGCAAACATCTTGGCAGGTTCAGTGCTAACATTACTCCCCTCTCACCCCCCAAAGGGCCTATAACTATACCAAATGATTGTAGAACCCCATTAATCACAAACACGCAGGTAAAAATGGCACTCTCCACAGCCAAAAATACAGCATCCATGGGACAGGACAACATCCCAGGCTAAATCTTACACGAACTCCAAAATGAACTAGCCCCCCACCTAAACTCCATGTTCAATCACAGCCTCACCACAGGCTATGTGCCCACTGAATGGCGCATAGCAATGGTTATCCCACTCCACAAAGGAGGAGCCACCACAGACCCCGGGAACTATCGACCTATTAGTCTGACAAGCCTGGTCTGCAAGGCCATGGAGCATATCATCATGGAACTCATAAACAAAGACATTAGTAACTTCCAAATTTTGGATGCTACCCATTTCAGATTTGTAAAGGGGAGATCATGTCTCCTAAACCTTGTAGACCTCTTTGAAACAGTTACAAAGGCCATAGATGAGGGCAAGGTTGTCCACACAGTCTACCTGGACCTCGCTAAAGCCGTCAATACTATCCCCCATTCAGGAATCATAGATAAACTCACCAACCTTAACATAAACCCTTACATCATGAGATGGATGGCCAACTGGCTCACAGACAGAACCCACATGGTGAGAGTTGCAGACTCCAGAACCGACTCCAAACCAGTGACAAGTGGAGTGCCCCAGGGTTCAGTCTTCGGATCTCTCCTGTTCAATATATACTTCTCCGAAGTGCAAGTGAACACTGAGGGTCTATGGAAACCAAGTTCACAGATGACTGCAAATTGGGTGCCATAATCAATTTCCCTGCCGACGTGGACATCCTGCAAAAGGACCTCACCAAGACAGATACCTGGTGCCAAAACCATGGCCTCAAGCTAAATGCCAAAAAGTGCATTGTCATCCCCTTTGGTAAAAACATGCTACCCATGAATTACCAAAAAGGGGGAAGTTCAATTAACACAGAAAGTGTGATAAGAGACCTTGGGACCCAAGTGAATAGTAACCTCTCCTTTGATAATCACATTGCCACAGTGGACAGAAAACCTTTCTATGTGGCCCACCTAATCACAAAAGGGTTCACATCTAGAAAAAAAGGAACTCATTATCCCCCTCTACTCATCACTTATCACTTGCCTCATTGAGTACAATGCCCCATTTGAGATGTACCTCACAAGACACTTACAACAACTGGAGAGGCCCCAAAACTACCTCACCTAGGGGATTACTGGTCTTAAACAGTTGCCCTATGCCGACCGTCTCAAGAGACTCCAACTCTACTCGGTCGCATACCACTTACTCCAAGGAGATCTCTGTCTGACATACAAAGCTATGTCAAACCCAGAATTGATGGACATGCTCCATTTAAAGAAATCCCAATCTCCACAAGCTACACACTCTAGGGACTTAAACCTCACCACATCAATAAATAGGACATGCTGGAGGGATAGATTCTTGACCCAGAGACTTCCAATGCTCTGGAACAAAATACCCATCCACATCAAGCAGATTTCATCATTAGCACTCTTCAAGAAAAACCTTGATGAGTGGGTGGGTAATAGGAAATTCACCCCTGGGATCATGTCTGTGGCTCTGCTGGATAGAGGGGCAGGAATTTAATCTACGTGGGTGGCGAAAGCCAAGACACTTTTGGCTAGGCTTACTTATGCCCTCGGGCCAATAGCCTAGTACCTACCTATAAACTTATGAACAACCCTAAGTCAGAAAGAAATGTTCAAAGGGTAGTGCACAGTCATCATCACTTGCACAGGGTTGGGACTGGGTTTACAGGAGGGCAAGCCTGACACCAAATAAGTGAGTGTGTGCAAGTGAAAATCAGGTTATTTGTAAGTATCCATTGTCAACTGACATATCATTCAATAGTAATGTTTATATATGTGTGTGTGTGTCTGTGTGTGGTGTGTGTGTGTGTGTGTGTGTGTGTGTGTGTGTGTGTGTGTGTGTGTGTGTGTGTGTGTGTGTGTGTGTGTGTCTGAGATGGTATGCCTAAGATGAGTTTTACTGTGTGTGGGTCTGCATGAATACAATTAGACCACTTGTGCTATCACTATTCCTTGGCATCTTAGACAGGTGTAAGCTGTGCATGGTAGAAGATTCAGTTTACTTTTGCCATCCTGACCATGAGAACTACCTCTGTCAGGAGATTCACTGCTAGTTCCAGTGCTCTGGCTAGAGGTTGGGGTGATACCTGAACATGAATGATGTCTGCTGGATGAACTGTAATCATGACTTCATCCACAACCATGTGACCTACCTCATCTGGGTGCAGACAACTCAATCACTGATGGAGCAGTGGAAGAAGTGCCACTTTTGTAGCGGGATTTGGCATGGTCACATCAGCTAACACATGATGATGTAGTGGGTCACCTACCATGTGGATGCTGACTCTCCCCTAGAAGATGCTCCATTACCGATACTGCATGATCCATTGTGTTATTCATCCTGTACAAGGAGTCACCCACATGGTTCAAGTATTCATGCATGTCAGAATGTACAACATGCAGTTCTCTATCTCTTCTAAGACCCTTGTGGAATGTGCCTTTGTCTCCATGATAGCACTACACATATGTTGCATGGCACCTACTGACACACCAGCATCAGGTGGAGGACAGACAGCAGTCCTCCTCTGAAGATGTCTACCAACACCTCTGTGTGGTATTTCACTCTCAAAATGGCTATGGTGAAACACAGCCAGCTCTGCATCTGGAATAACCACACTACCCTGATCAACAGTGTCACCTTCAACCAGTTCAATCTCCAATGATCCCATGCCATGGGTATGCCTAGGTATACTGAATGTATCCAAAGTCTGGGGGTGAGATGTGGGTGCCACAACCTCAGTGTCAGACTGACCCTCTTCATCCCCAGACTATGCTTCTTCATCACTGCCATCATCAGCAGAGGCCACCAATACTCTGTCATCAGATAGTAGGTGTTCCACAGTGCCAGTGGCAGATTCATTTGTGATATCAAGCAATATATCATAACAAATAGAGAAATAAAAAAAACTGAATAAACTTAAGATACATTAACCTCAGTCAAGAAATAATAGATGCAAGTGCAATTAAAAAGGATTTAATGTAGACTTATAGAAAATTTCTATAATGAAAGAGTACTAAAAAAAGTTATGACCATACCATTTGCAGGTAGTCATGGACTCCAAATGGAGGTGACAGAAAGTAATGTAATGCAGATGACACAATAACCACAAACATCAACTACATCTGTATATTAATAAATATGTTATACACTTTATTTGTATTCTCTCTCTCCACTTTCCTTCTCTCTCTCTCTCTCTCTATATATATATATATATATATATATATATATATATCACTGTCTCTTTTCCCCCACCACTCTCTGTTGCTCTCTCTATATACAAATTGATTAACATGGCATACCTGTAACTTCACCAGAAGACACGCTTTGGTCATCCTCCACCTCTGCACATATGTCCAACACTATAATGGAAACCCCCATAGAGCTGCCTGGATCCCTTACAGTGGACAGGGACTCCTCCATCTGAGTCAATGTTGGTATGGTAGCAGGACCACCAGCAGTAGCCCTCCATTCCCATGTTATAGTAATGGCTGTTTTTGGGCTTTGGTGATGAAATTATTGGCTCTATGTCTGATTTGGCTGCAAACACTGCAATGGACACCCACAGTGTTGATATTATCTACCACTTGCTGTCACATATGGTCACAGATGGAACTGTTAGCTTTGTGTTTCTCTAATGTGTAATCCATGCTGATGGAGTGGCTGCACTATCACCTCATTCTCAGCATACCAGTTTATGTTGGTCATATTCCTTTGAAACCATATCCCTGCATGGGATAAAAAAGAACACAAAGAAATAGAATTCCCCTTCTCCATTCTACATTAACTAAATTTCTTGTTCCTATATTTACTGACATGTCTGCATGTTCTGCTACTTTCCATCTCTCACCTCTAGCTACTCTCCTGCCACTAGGCTAAACCTTCCTTCTAGCACATTTTCCCTTGTAATAGACCTGTAAGTGCTTAGCTTAACTCTCAGTTCCTCTTCCAAACAAAGCTTACCTACATTTGGACTGATTGTTTTTTGCTGCTAGCTTCTAGCCTGGGCCAACCTACTCAGTTCGCCCTTGCTACACTCAGGCTCACTCTGCTCCCCTGCCCTACCCCCATTCCCACCCATCCCCTGTCAATTACATTTATTCTAACCAAAGCTCCACCTATCATCACACATCCATCAATCACACACACGTACATAATTCCCACCTACACCCACAACATGTCATCAATTCACACATAATACCCGTAAACTAATTGTCAACTTCATTCTAAACTACCACTGTCCCTATCTTCTAAAACTTTAATATTTACCTAAGCCACCACACTGCCTCTACTCTGACTGTTACACTATGTCACTAACCTCTAACACTATACTCTTTACACTCTATCCATGTACCTCCTACTACAACTAACCTCACTACAGGATATATACTTCAACTACCATCCTAAAGACACTATAGCCCATCAAACACCATTACTTACCAGCTTCTCAAACATATCCTCTGACCTGAATGCCACAGACTTAATACTATGCTCAAAAATAATTTTTCCCACACTCCTTCATTCCCTACTCCAACAACAACACAACCTTAGCTCTAAACTATCCATCAAAGGCAAAAAGAAGACAGGAACCCAATTCTTTCCCACCCACAAATTGTACACTATCCTAATGTGGGAACATACACCACAACCCAGGTCCCAGCCCACCTCCTTCTGTCCCCCTCCAACTCCTATAAATCATTAAACTTTACAACCATTAACCTACAAAGTATCAGGAACAAAATACCTGAATTGCATTCATGGATAGCTCATAACAAACCAGACATCATACCCGCTATTGAGAGATGAGTAAATCCCTCTATTAAAGATATAGAATTCCTACCCCCAGACTTTGCTTGTGTTAGATCTGATTGACCCAGTAAAAAGGTGCAGGAGTCTGTCTGTTATATCCTAACACCTTCGCCATTATATCATACTCTAAGCCTATCCCAGAATTCTCAACAGCTGAAATATTAGTATCCTTCCTTAGACTAAACAATTACAAAAGCATATGTATTATTGTAGTATACACTCTTCCCAGCAATAACATTCATATCTTAGAGGAAATACTTGCATGGGCATCAAACAGTATAGACAATGAAAATATCATCTTAGAAGACATCAATATTAATTGGTAGACATCTCCCACCAAAATCCCACCTCCAATATCAACCTATACAACTTCACCCAACTAATTAATGACATAACTAGACCAAACAAAAACAACAACAGTGGCTCTATCTTGGATTGGATTTTGGTCTCTGACTCAAATAAAATTGCATCCAGAGGAACTCTCCCCAATAGCATAAATGATCACTTACCTGCCTTCATACTTCAAAAAAAAAAAAAAAAAAACACATTACTTATCAAACACCACTACAAACAAACAAGAGACCTTTCCCATTTCTGCCCGACAACATTTAACAACACTATACAATGCATCAATTGGAATATATTGAAATTCCTTCCCCTAGAGTAGGCTGTTGAATTCTTTAACTTTACATTTTTCAAGGTCCTAAACAATGAAGCACCACTTATTTTAAGGAGTAAAAACTAATCACGCCACCTGGCTCACAAAACCCACTAAACAGACCTGACAAACATGACCAGAAGGAATAAAGCATGGAAACACTGGCAAAAAAATGTCTCCAAACTGACAAATTACAAACAACTCTGTAATCAAGTAAAGCAACTAGTCATAAAAGATAAAAAAAAATCACTAACATACCCTAAAAACCACCACAAACAAAACCCTAAAAAGTTCTGGAGCTCTAGCAATTCCTTACTAAACCCAGGGTCAAATAAAAACCTTGCCCAAACCCTGACAAAACACCCACAGAAATAGTTAAAATTCCTTAACTCCTATTTCATCAATACTTTTACCAATCTAACCGCCACCTTTCATCCTCACCCACCCTCTCAACATACCCCTACTCTCCCTTCTACCAACTTCTGTCTCTAACCTATCCCTACCAACACAATAAAAAAACTACTTTAAAAACTCAAATCTTGGACCAACACCCCAGACAACCTACTTCCCAAATTCCTACAAATCACTGCCAAGTCTATAGCCTATCCGATCAGCATACTTATTAACAGATCCATTCTGGAATCCTGCAACCCACTATTTGGGAAAAGGCAGACACTCTGCTTCTACATAATGGTGGCACAAACATGGATATCTTCATCTTCTGACCGATTGCTGTCCTCTCACCAGTCTCTAAGATCCTGGAAAAATGTATCCACACCCAACTGCTTCACTATGTGCTTCATAACCACATCTTTCTTCCACTCAACAGAGATTTCGACCAGGTCATAGCACTACTACAGCTCTCATATCCATTAACCAGGCCTGAGATGGAAAAAATGTCTCCTCTCTCTCTTTTTAGACCTTTCCAAGGCCTTTGATATGGTCTCCCACCCTCTTCTTTTCACTAAACTGACTGGCATAGGCATCTCATCCCCATCTCTAGACTGGTTCTCAAACTACCTCACTAACAGGCAACAATCAACCAAATGGCAAATTCATTCTCTCCTTTCCTTGACACAACAGGTGTTCCACAAGGATCCATATTAGGGCCCCTTTTGTTCAGCATCTTTATCAATAACTTCCACACCTCTGTTGCATAAAGCACTGTCAATCAATATGTAGATGATTCTACAATCATCTGTGCTGCCAACTCACAATCTGTACTACTCCAGCTCACACAAGATGCCCTCACTACTACAGAGTTATGGATGTCCAATAACCATCTCACCCTAAACCCCAATAAAACTAAACTGGTTCTTTTTCAACCCCAAAAATCTACTCCACTAAACAAGAAAAATTTCACAATCCAAACCCAAAACAGCACTATAATTGAAGTTGTACCATATACCAAACGGTTAGGTGTCATCATAGATGAAAATTTGACATTTGATGTGCACATTCAAACCAATATTAAAAACCAAAAATGTGGGCACTGTTTATAGACATAAATACTTCCTCAACCACTCCACAAAACTATTGCTTACTTCTTCTTTCCTTCTACCATCACTTTGTTATTGTGCATCTCTCCTGACCAATGTTCAGGGATCCCTAAAATACAAACTAGCCTCATGCTAAAACAAAAAAACACATTTGTAACAAATGTGAATTATTCTTCTCACCACTGCTTATCACTACTACTACTAAACTGTTTGGAACTACCACATTATCTGAGACTCATTCAATTAACCACTGCATACAAATGTATTTATAAGCCATCTAACTGTCCCTCGTTGTCTTCTCTACTCACACAATATCATCCAAACAGACCTCTCTGATCCAATAACCAACTGCTCCTAAATGTAGTGAAACCTACCCATACAGCAGGACAAATGCTGTACTTCTTCACTGTAGCTAAACTATGGAATACTCTCCCACCATCAGTAAGGTCTATCAACAGTACCCTTCTCTTTAAGAATTCCTTGAAACAACATCTTTCCTCATTATGGCAGTGCAGCTGCACAAAGGCTGTAGTTCCTATAACCTGAACTCCCCCTCTCCACTTGCCTCATCTTGCTCTATATATCCTGACACATGTATTTAGCTGCTCTGATGGACTCTTCTTCTACACTCACTCAGTGTTATACATTTAATTTCTCTTATTGCCAGACTGTGTTCCTAAAACTCCTAAACTTCTCTTATGGTTTAACTTTCAACTATACCCCTATTGCCCATCCTGGCAATAGCCCTAACTCTCTAAACTCTACCTAGATATAACTATATTTCCTCTTGCAAAAATTTCACACCAAGCTCTTCCTATCATCTTCTGGATCTACTACATATTATGTATATGGTATTGTTAAAAGCCATGATCTAACTCTCCAGTATCTGTTTTTTTGCATTGAACTACTGTATGTTTTTCAGAATGTACTGTCTGTTAGTTCTCCACTGTATGCTGCTGTACTGAATGTGTATTATGCTTCTCATTTGTAATGTAACCTTATAGTATATATAATTGTTTGTCACATATTATACAATATGTATTGTGTAATACTTATACATATTTACGGAGCTTTTCTCCCAGGGACTCCATTGAAAATGGGCTCACCTTGGCCCAGTGGACTATCCTGGTAAACAAAAGCAAATAAATAAATAAATTAATTAAAACATGTGCCAGAAAATTAAGCAAAGTTACTAGCAACTGAACCACACACACACACACACACACACACACACACACACACACACACACACACACACACACACACACACACACACACACACACAAGTAAAATTTAAAGCAATGATAAACCTATGGTAAGGAAGACAAATGTGCATGGCCATAACAGATAGAAGCATTAACAAAATATATGAATCAAAATGTAGGAAGTTAAACATGTTACTATACAGGACAAGCTTATGTTGATGTCAAGAATATATAACAGGCTTAATACAGTTGTTAGACTGCAATGTAACCTTGCCATTCTGATGCTTATATAACAATATTTATCACGTGTTCACATTCTCAGAGAAATGTTGCTATAAAGGCATGTAATATTACCTGTGAATACTTAAAACAACAACTGATATACATTCTATAACAACACAAATGGACAAAGTGCAGACATCACCCAATGCTAACTGAAATTTAAGCCATCACCAATGTTAAAAAATAATTGTAAATAAACATCACATACCTTTACAGAGGTTGTATGAAAGTGCTGAAACTATTGCAATTATAGCATTGAAATAGCATTATCAAAGTCTGTGGATCCAAGCAGTCTCCCTTACTGAGATACAAGTGCATAACCACCACAATGAGCTGATATAGTACAGATTAACTGGTGTGAGCATTGTGAATATTTAAAACAGGTGTCAACTCATTATCATTCACGAATCACTGAATATGTTTGAAGTTGGACAGGTAAACATGGTGTGAGGACCTACATAATGCCATAGACACACCCTAGCAGTACAAGAATGAGCATTGTGAAATTTTACTTGCTGCTGGCTTGCAAGCATGATTAGTGTTGGTTGATAAGGGCTTGCAAGTGAGAATGATTAGTACTATTGCAGGAATAATTAAGTTTTTCACACTGTTGCCACTTTGATCTACTCTTACCTTACTGAGGGTGTTTCAGGAAGAATAGAGTTACCAAAAAGTCATTTATTACATTGACTGGTTAAGGAGATAAGAGTTATAACAATTTTATTACTAAATGTTTATGACCTAATTGTGCCTCTGAGTAAAAAGTTGTCTGTAATTCATATGAAGTATATAAAACAGTTAAATGTGCAAACACATACTCGCAAAATATATTCAAAATGACATTGCATTCATATCAGAAAAGCATAAAAAGAGAATAATGCTCAGAAAAATAAAGGGAAGAAAACACTGTAATATTAAAAACATTTGTTACTTCTGTGACAGGAATTATTAATGTAACTGTTGCAAATATCCAGTTCATCTGCACAAATATATTTAGAAATTACAAAAGACAGCAGTGAGAAAATGTTACCTTGGACTCTTAATTTAAAGTGATGCAATGTCATAGCTTGAGTATATGCAGTCTGTACTTTCTTTTCTTTGTAATGCTTGTGAATGTGGCAAACAGTGAAAATAATCTCAAATGTGTCATGTTAATGTCATGGTTTCAAGGTTCAAATCTAGAGAGGGTTCTGTTTGTGTGATGGCAGTAATGTTTATGTGCATATACATTTTCATGTTATAAGACATCAAAGTTCCTAAAACAACACAAAAAGATGGTTTAAAATCATGTTTATTGGCTTCATTCTTTGATCACTGCTTGGTTTTAATTTGGAATGCCATCAGTAACACAAATGAGACTGGTAGTGATGCACTTCAGTCAGCATTCTGGGCAGTACTGAGTGATGAAAATGTGCCTGCCAGCTACCTATCTCTAAAGTACAAACTGTAAATGCATTGTATTGGGAACAACAACAGATGTAATACTGGGTTCAAATGTAGACTACTGATACTTTTAATTACCGGGTCAGATTAAGTATTGTCACAGAGTTTGGTTATGAATTGAACAGCCTAACACTCTGTGATAGAAAGGTTACCCATAGTCCTTATAAATTGTTGTTACAAATATTTTATGAATGGAAACTCAACTATTCTTATTATTAATAACATTTGATATGCATAATGTAAAATATGACAGTTTCTGAAGTGTGAGAACAGAAAATCAGTAATATGATGAATGTGGAAATATGTATAATATATTCTGGATTACTTATCCATATATCCTAAGTAGTAATTATGACAATAATTATTATTTTTTTTAATGATGTCATTATTACTTGTGTAGCAGTATCACGAATGAGCGAATGCAATCTGTTGTGTTTCCCCTTTCTCAGTAATTGGCATTACCTGAAGGCCTGATGATATGCAACAGAGATTTAAGTTATGATCTTCTTCTTCTTCCTCTTTCATTTGCTCTTGTTAGGGGTTGCCACAGTGGATCACCTGTTTCCATTTCTTCCTGTTCTCTGCATCTTGCTATGTCACACCAACCACCACCAGCCACCTGCATGTGCTTTATCACCACATCCATAAACCTTATCTTAGGTCTTACTCTTTTCCTCTTACCTGACAGCTCCACCCTTAGCATCTTTCTCCAAATATACCTAGCATCACTCCTCAGCATATGTCCAAGCCAATGCAATCTCAACTCTCTGGCTTTGTCTCCAAACCATCCAACCTGAGCTGACCCTCAAATTTACTCATTCCTAATCCTGTACACCCTTGCCATGCTCAATGCATATCTTGACATTTTTAACTCTGCCACCTTCAGACTTCTGATTTTTTTAAGTTATAATGTATTAAAAGGATGAATGTGTCAGATTAATACTATAACTGGTCTGTTCATTGCTACATATACCCTATAATTTATTTTTAATGATTATACTTTTTAACTTCTGAATTTGTGTGCCACTTGCCACTGCACCACAGTTGTTCACATCTGAAGGCAAAAACTGAAAATTGTAATAGTCAACTACCAGTCTCTCAGACATAAGGTGCAATTGCAGTGAGCTTGGAGAAAGTGTATAAGTAATGTAGGGTTTGATTCTAGTTTACAGATAATTTTACTGAGTGGGTCATAATAAGTGTTGCTACATAAACTTCTTTAGAAATATAACATTAAATAGACATTGCAATTACAAGTATGAGTTTGGCAAAACAACTATCATTTATGATCGATACATAACTCAGATATAATGTGTACAAATTATGTTAAGCTTAATAACAAAGATAATTAATGCAAAATATACTTGCATGGGTATAATATACACAATATTTATTTAAAATTAGTATGACTCATCACATATAATAATTATGTGTGTGTGTAGGACATTATGTCATGCAAAGTATATATGAAACCTAACCCAACATACATTATTCAGGTCATGCAACTCCATGCATATGGAATGTATTTGCAACCACAAAGAATGTCTTTTTCATAGAACTCCAGTAATAGTAGTAGTTAAAGTCATGCACATATAGGCATCTGATAAGTACATCTCGATTCTTTGTATAAACCAACTTACCACTTAAAGAAGTAAGTTCTCTTGTGGCATTGACAGCAAATAAACAACATTTACTGTTTTATCATTCATTTTTTTCATGGGTTCAATTCCCAGGTGGTACTAGTTAGTCTCTGCATTGTGTATATCCCAGCAATCCATTATGTCACAATTCATAGCATTCTACCTTTAAACAACAATGGGTATAACAAACATCATAACATATTTCATTATTTAACAGAGAACATATGTAAATAGGGTAAGCATCACACACGGCCAAGTCTCACTGCCATATTTCACACCTTTGTTGTTTTTTGAAGGACTTTTGGCATTCAGTTGTGCAAATGCAGCTGGCAAGGCTGTGTGTCATTGTACAAAGTCTGATACATGTGAGAACTGTATTGGGTGCCAATTTAGCCATTTAGTTCTAGGTGTCTTTCAGAAGATGTCATAGGTGAGGCTGAGGGTGGCACTCCATTTAAAACCCAAAGGTGATGTGAAGAGGATTCCCAGATCTTTGTAGCACTTCTCGCCAAGTGCTACAATCATAGGCTTCTGCAGGGAGAATATACCTAGTCTCAGTATAAAAGTGAGGCTTGGAATGGCTTGGCTGAGGCAGTATCCAGTGCAACTGACATTCCACAGACTGGGGAACAAATTCATCGCCATTAAGGTGTCATGTAAAGGTGCAAACAGGACCTCCTGAGCTGATGGGGGGCTGAATTTAGGACTGTAAACATACATGAGTTGAGAAAGTATAGTGACCCATTACCAGTCAATGATGTAGCATGGTTTTGGCAGCCAATACATTTATTCATTATGCTTCTATTGCTTGTATTTTTTTTCTGCTCTGTACAGCTGATGAAATGATTTTCCAGAGCAGAGAGGTGCAAAAGGAGAGAGTAGCTTCTTCTGAGAGATACAGGGTAAGTATGCATCAGGTATGAATGCAAGCCTGACCATGTGTTTCAGGGCATCAGTGCATATCAGCTTTTGTAGGAAAACCTAACTTTAATATCAGCCATACATGCCTGCTCCAGTAGCTCTGATGATTGCATTAGACAATGAGTACATCATTTTACCTATGTGGGTTTAATTCCAAGCAGCAAAAATTAGCTTTTATTACAGGGTAGTATGTATACATTAATTACTGCCTCTCTCTTTCTCTGTCTCTCTCTCTCTCTTCTGTCTTTATCCCCTCATCACTTTTTACTTTTGCATATGTATTAGGCTGCTGGATGTAATGCATGCATTATGAGGTTTTACAGTTGTCATTACTGTGAAGAAGCCTGATGTGTACATTCTCTCTTGCTTCAATCTGTTGTCACTGTCCCTTCAAATTAGACTGGTGAAACAGGAGTTCCTATGTGATGTGCTGAGACAAAGCTCAGGTCTATAGACTGCTTTTTGAATCATGTCAAGAGTTCTAGTCCAGAAGTATGGGAATGTGCTATTGACTGTTTTTTATATAACTATTTTGCATGTAACTGTTGGCTACATTTTTATTAACCCACCATTATTCTGCTTGCTGTCTGTTGGTAACACATTATTCTATAGAGCATGATTGAATAATTATGAGAAACCTAAAAGTGACACACAACAAAGATGACCAGAAATGGCCCATAACAAAAATGTTTTATGCCTGTCTCCCTCTCCTCCTTCTCTTCTCTTTACTTCCCTTCTGCTTTATTACTCTTTGTTCTCAGCACTAGTGTGATGCCTGTCACTGAGCAATAATAGTAAGTGATGGTAAATGGCAGTTCCCGGATTTTGGCAAAAACGTGTGAGTTTTTGACTTCTGCCACATTAGTCTGCTGCCCCTCATACTACTGTGCTTAACTTCACTGTGCTATGGAAACACATGCTGATAAGCAGTAGGAGGAGACAGTTATTTTCATATATTGCACATGCTGCAGCGTTGAATGTACACCATATGGGATGTTACAATTCTAACTAAGGTTACAATGTATACTGCTCACTTATGTCCTTGCTTCATACTCTTTCTATACTCCAGGATTCCACCAGCATTAGCAGGTTTTGTCCCTTATGTGTTTCATAATCATTCAGAAAATGCTCATACCTTCCCAGAAAGAAACGCAAGAAATTAGATACGATAAAGGCTGTATATTTTAACAAGCATAGTACACTGATTACCTGTGTAAAACATTGCTGCTATACACTCATAAGGTGATAAGATCAATTGTGATGCATTTGCATGTATGTTCAAAAGTCTGTTAATTATGACAACTGCATGTCTGCTTTCATGTATTGACTCTATTAGTTAGAGATGTCATACAAATATGATTGCGTAAGAAGTAGTGCAACATGCCTCAAATATATGGACAGTCATCAGATATGAGGACTGAGTAAGCTTACATATGTATCATCCATATGAATAATGTTCTGTAATTATCATCAGAAATGTGTAAATCATGATTCATAAAACATTAACATAACCTACATCTGTTTTGAATTGCATCAAAATCAGAAATGTTTCTCTGTCTATGCTCCTTATTTGCACAAAGGTTTTGTGTGTGTGTGTGTGTGTGTGTGTGTGTGTGTGTGTGTGTGTGTGTGTGTGTGTGTGTGTGTGTGTGTGTGTGTGTGTGTGTGTGTGTGTGTGTGTGTGTGTGTGTATGTGTGTGTCTGTAATGCTAGGTAGGACTGGTTTCCCCCATGCATCTGATGTGTACACTTTCACCCAAGTGAAGATTTTAAACTGGGAGAGGGATCCCCCCACTTTCATAACAAATGTCTTTTCTGCAACACACTAATGTGGTAATACTTAAAATTGTACACTATCACACATTGAAAGTCAGACTTCTCCTGTGGTGCTTGTGGTTGATACTGTTTTCTCTAGGTTGTGTCACTAGATACATAGGTAGGTGGTTTAAATCCAATAGTGCTAAACTTATGTGTGTGTGCAGCTCTAGTGTCAGATAAGTATGGCTTCAACAAGAGATCTGATGTCAGCACTTCCTGTTGGGCAGAATAGTTAAACTGTGAGAGGGTCCCTGCATCACTTTTTTCCACTTTATCACAAGCATCATCTCTGCTACACACTGGTGAGGTCATCTTCCAAAAGGATAATCTTGTACAGTGGAATCAAACTTCTCCTGTAGTGTAGTTTTCTAAATCACATAAGCAGATAGGTAGGTGGTTCAAATCCAACACTGAATGTGTGTGTGTGTGTGTGTGTGTGTGTGTGTGTGTGTGTGTGTGTGTGTGTGTGTGTGTGTGTGTGTGTGTGTGTGTGTGTGTGTGTGTGTGTGTGTGTGTGTCTCTAGTATCAGGTAAATATGGCTTCCACAACAGATCTGATGTGTACTCTTTCACTCAAAAGAAACATTTCCACTGGGAGAGTGCTCCCACATTAGTTTATTACACTATTAACACTGACATTTGTTCTGCTATACACTGATGAGGTCATCCTTTCAAATGTGTTCTATCTCACATTTTCATTAACACTTCTCTTCTGGTACTTGCAGGTGATACTGTATACCCTAGATTGTATAAGTAGATAGGTAGATGGTTCACATCCAGCATTGCTGAAATACTATGAGTGTGTATTTGTAGTGTCATGTAGAATTGACTCCATCAAAAGATTAATTGTATTCACTTTTACTTTGGAGACAATTACACTGGGAGAAGGCATCCCACCAATTTATTTTTGCAACAAGCTGATAAGCTAATGCTTTCAAAAGTGCACTGTCTGAGTGTTGTAATCAAAATTATCCTGTGGCACTTGCTGTTGTCTCAATTGTGTAACTATAGAGGTCAGTGGTTTTAATCCAGCAGTGACTGACTACTGTGAGTTTCTCTGTCATGCTATGTAGAAGTGTCTTTACCTACAAATATATGCAGCTTTACTGCTGTAGTGGTCTCTACCACAACTTGCATTTCCTTTTAGTACACACATCACCCTTTGAAAACAATGGTGTTGTCATCCATTCAAATGTGCACTGTTGCAGTTGTAAACAAGCATCTCATGAGGCACTTTTGATTTCTGCAATGTGCTCTAGCTTGTGACCTTATCCAGGTAGTCATTTCAAAACTAGACATTAATCCATAGTCTCAGTTGTGTCACTATTTGTGTGAATCTACATGAAGGTTAGAATGGTGTCACCTACATAGCTGACGTGCATGTATAGATGGAGAGGTTTCCTTCACTACTTTCTGCTCATTTTAGCACAGACTGTTTCTTTGTTAAACACTGATGATGTCATTTGTTGAAATGTGTCATATCTAAACCTAGCAGTAAGCCTTCTCCTGTGGTTTGTGTACATGACACAATGTTCTGTAGCATGTTGCCTTAGTAAGACAAGTGTTCAAATACAGGATTATGTATGCATTTTATATGATTAAGCTTCTACAGCCACAGGGATGACTGCATTTTGCAACACATGTGTGTGGGTATACCTACCCCCAGGCAATATTTTGTGAGAAATAGACAGATCGCACCACTCTTTTAAACAGGTTATAGGCACACATATGCCTTGCAGCAATAATATGATGTAATGCCTTCTAGTACACAGTATCTCGCATTCAGAGTAGGACTTGTGCTATGACATGTGCAGTCTAGACAACATCATATAACTTATGTGGCAACACACCTGGACTAAATAGTATCAGTGTGTGTTGATATACTGCTATGCATGAATTGCAACCACCACAGCTGCAATGTGTACAATTACATTGTGAGAGGACTCATCCATTAAAATTTAGCTCAAATAAGCACTTTCTACCATGGTAATGATGTCATGCCTTCAAATATGTACTGTCTAACAGTTGCAGTTAGAATTCTGCTGTGGTGCATGTAGTTAATGCACAGTTCTGTACATTATGGATGGCTGTTCAACTCCAGCAAAGAAAGCATTATGTGAGTGTACTGATGTGACTCATGCAACATTGTATTAAGTTATTTATATCCAGTTGTATGTCAAACAAACACTTTTCAACACACTGGAGATTTCATGACAGTCATATATGTGTTCTCTAATTATTGTAGTGAGAGTGCTCCTGTGGCATATGCAGTTAATGCTGACTTGTATGCCATATATGCTGATAGCGTGTGGTTTGAGTCTGGGACTGTATGTGTGCAAACCAATGTGGACAAGCAAGAATGACATAGCTAAATAACAGTGATATTGGACTGTTTACACAAGTGTGAACAGTAACATTGCTATGTCCTTTTCATTCCTCAGAATAATTTATATTAGATAAAGTAACATCAAAGGTCTTTCTTACTTCACAAGTTGAAGTGGGTTCTTTGTGACAACCTCCATTACTATCTCCTGTGGCAGATCCAGTTAATACACAGCTTTGTAGAGTGTGTAACATGATTAGCAGGTGCTTGAATCTGTTCAGATCTGTCTGTTAGATAAATGTAACAGACAAGAGTATCTTAATATTGTAGATATGGCACAGTAGCAGGGTCCCTTTTCCGGTCACACACTCCATGTTAGGGAAGCCATACTCATTACAATAGGATAGTGATGTAAGATCTTCAAATGTGTTCTTCATGACACATCAGATATGCCTATTTCTGTGGCATCAGTGGTTGCTATAAATTTCTCCGAGATCAGATCTTGGCATGTGTTTGAGTCTGGCAAGGTGTAAATCCTGATTATGTCACTGAATGCTCAAATGCATTGTTTATTTCCCCAGTAATAATGACCTGCTATCATGACTTCATACAAACATTTACATGTAAATGTAATTCTTTTCTTTACACTCTAGGGATTTATAGGGGGATTAGGTATCACTGAAGTGATGCCCTGACCCCATGTGCTAAAATGGGAAAGGTGTTGAGCATGGATGGATGGAGGTATTATGCAGCATTTCTTAATGTGCACCATGCTGTAACATCATCACAAAGTATTAAAAAGCCTGTGTTATGATACTTTCTTGTGATTTGGTGTTGAGTAGTAGATGTTATTGCAGTCTTTGCTGTACTTCCTTATGTGCGTGTCCAGTATAATGATGCAGTAGATGTGTGCTGTTTAGCACAAAGCACATTAAGTAATGAATGCTCTGAGACAGTTCTTGCCACATATTCTTTTTTGTAAAAAATAAATAAATAAATAAATAAATAAAATAACAGAATTAGCCTGTGGACAGTTGGCTTTGCCAGTGTCTGCACAATAGAGTTATTGACCTATGTGCAGAGGATGGCAACATTTTTCTCAGGCCAGTGTACAGTTTGTGTATGTAATATGCAAAAACTGTCAAAAGTTCACTTATTAATACACATTAATGTTTATGTTGGATGTGATGCAGGTTACTCTAGTGTCATCTTTTTAACAGGGCTTAATATCAGTTACAATATTGTGCATTCATATGTGAACTTAGATATACTTATTTAGGTCAGTATTTATGGTGTGGCACTTTCACCAGGAAGGACACAGGTCATATCATAGATTGCAGTACCACAAATGCATGATATTCAGATAATTGTAGCCTGACATTTGCTACATTTCCTCAGTAGCTGATGTATTAACAGCATAATACTGGCGTGGGATATCATTTTTGCCTAAGTCTTGTCTGGGCTACCTATACAGCATTCTGTTGGTTATAGATATCTTTCTGGATACACATCTGCTGTGCAATAACTGCACTATATACAATATTACCTAATCTATCTCCTGTCCTTGCTAACTGCTATCTCAACTCAGCACATTAAAAAAGAATTGCACGTATCACATTTAGTTCCCTTTGTTAGCCTGTAGCTTGTGTCCCTCTCACATAATTCATCAGCATTTTGTTTTTATTTATGTACATGCTCCAAAGTGAACAGGATGACTTGTATAGATAAAAAATATATTTAATTATGTCTAAGTACACTTTCCTTGTTTACCTTTCCCTACCTGTTAATTATGCCATTCAAGCTGCCTTGCCTTGATTTGTGCTGTTTGTGTGTGATTACTTACTGGTGTTACATGTAGTTAAACACTATGGTTTATACTGTGCTCAAGCCTCCATTCACCTGTTCATGGCTTCTAGCAGGTGGTCTTGCCATGAACAGGTGTTGTTGAATTTGTAGGCTTGCTTAGCAGTGTGCATATTCAATGAGCACTGCTGCTAGCACAAACTGAGCATATAGGC
The DNA here is from genome assembly GCF_019279795.1 of Protopterus annectens. Classification (NCBI taxonomy): domain Eukaryota; kingdom Metazoa; phylum Chordata; order Ceratodontiformes; family Protopteridae; genus Protopterus; species Protopterus annectens. The sequence goes on along the minus strand of NC_056734.1, from coordinate 349,396,168 downwards.
TTTGCACAATGTGTACATGCATGTTAATGAATCTCTCGGCATATAGTTATAAATATTTATATATGTTCATTTGTTTTGAAATGGCAACCAGGACCTGTTTTCAGAACTTATAGATATATTAATTTCACTATGTTTGCTTAACTTTCACTGTGAATTTTGATATTACTTCTATTTGCTTTTGGATATATGTCACACAAAACAAGTCTTTAAATTCAGTGAATACAGAAACATATAAGAAGCCAGTCCATAGGAACATACTTCTTTTTAACAGCAGCATGTATTCTAGATTTGTTTAGCATAATGTTATTAAACCTCAGTTATTAAGGGCCTCCAGGCTGACTACTAGTAATAAATTATTTACTAATAATGTTACAGATTCACAGTCTGATTTTGTAGAAAGAAGGCATAATAGTATTGGAATTAATGGAATAGTTAATGAAGTGGCTAAAATGGCAACTATATATCCACATTACTTTGTAAAAATGAAAAATAATAATGAAGTTAGAAAACACAATAAGGAATTTAAAATTATATTTTTGCATATCATATACAAGAGATTCAGATGCAATTATATCAGTTATTAGAAGTAATTGGGAAATTATTTTGGGTACTGAAGCGCTTAAGAATATGATAGATAAAGATCCTAAGTTTATATATAGGCAAGTTAGGAGTGTTAAAAGCTTTCTTGATGATCACAGGACATACATGAAACTGTTTTCTACTGGTAAGGGTACATTTCCATGTGACAGTTATTCTTGGTATAGATATATATGAAAGCCTAACTGTTATAGTCACTCCGTTTTGAGTAAATATGCCTTAACACTTGTTGTGCTAACTACAGTATAGCAACTGAAGTGTATGGAGCTATGTGCAATACATAAAACATTAATGTGTAGGGAAAAGATATAAAAAAGAGGATTATAGGGTTACATGTATACCATTAGCTACAATAAAAAATAAATTAAATTAGGTAAACATTGTTAGACTGTTTCAAGTTCTCTGATTTTAAAATTTCCATTCTTGATATATGCAAAACTATCTGTAGTAGTGATATGAATACTGATTAAAATTATAGCGAATAAAAGCTGCTGTTTATATTGAATTCATACTACTACCCTTATCGTTAGTGAAACAGTTCCCGGGATTCATGAAGCTTGCGCGAGGTGCAGGCATAGCATCGATGATCTAACACCAAATATGGCCGCTGAGCAATTCAGGTACGAGCTGTTTCCACATGCACTACCTGCGTACGCTATGCCTGCACAGCTCCCCGCTCCTGTATGCTAATCACCCCATGCGCAGCAGTGTATCATGCAAATGAAGGTATATAGCGATTCAGGAAGTGGTGCCGGCATAGTGCAAGCATGCAGAAATGTAAACCGAAAAAAATGGTTTACATTTTTCAAATATAAAATTGGAGCCATGACAGTGGACCAAACTCACGTATTATACTGTTAATATATGCCAATGGCTAAATATATAGCCAGTGGCATAAAGCAACATGTACAAAATATAAAAAAGAACATTTAATATTATGCCCACACTAATGCGAAGTTAAAGCGCAGGGCATCGGTGCGCAAAGGGGATCGCAAGGAATATACAAAAATATACAATAAAACTGCAATGAAACACATATCATGATTTCCCCATAATAGTCAATGACAGGCATGCTACACCTCATGGCGCAAGGGTTGCTAAGGGGCAGTGACAGTGTTATGCACAGTAGCTAGGAATTAGTAGGCAATGCCATGCAAATGAGAGGAGTAATAGTGAATTGCAGATTTCCAGCTGGTGTAAGAATGCACAAAACAGCATAGCATTATAACATCGAGGTGAGCCCTTGAGATAAAAATGACATCAAGAGAGGGGTGAGTCGCCATTGCTGTAAGCACATTGGAGCATTGCTAAACTGGTCTGCCCCTAGCTAGGCAAAGCAGCAGGATAGGGGTGTGTCAAATTGTTCATAGCTATGCTTAGTGGAGAGTACACAAGGTAACCGAGTATGCATGTGAACGGAGATGAAAACACGTAAACCTGGTAAATGGGTATGCATGTCACGCATTGCAGCTGAAACAGGAAGGATATAGGAAAGAAATAAGGAAATGCTGCAGCAGTGAAATTGGAGTACAAATGGCTATTTGACACCTAGGAGCCAACAGTGGGCCATTGACAACAGCAAACAAGGCTGCAAGCAGCTACCTACAGAACAGGGAAGGGGAGGGGCTGTACTGCAAAGAAAACAGCAAAGTGTCAAAGCAGAACAAAGGCGATATGCAGTATATCAGCTATAAGGCACAATTCGCCATGACTGGGTAGGGAATGTACAAAACAAGAAAGACGGCAGGTGTATGCATGCCTAATAATGGGAGGGGATCCAGGTCTAAAAGTGATTTAAAGGGCAACAGAGTAATCAAGGCAGGCAAGTAGATCTCCACAGTAAAGGCCCAACACTTGCAGTACTCATTGCAAAACCCATAATTAAGACACACAGCAGCTGGAATAGTTCATACACACTCACATACATCAGCAGCATCCATAGCACAATACTATAAAGTTTGAAAGCACCTCACACACATGTGTGTATTCCCATACACTCTGCATCAGTGGTGTATACAGATGAGGAACTTTTATTATGTACATGTTAGAGGCTGCTATAGCTTTGATCCATTAGCATGTGTTGGAGACTGAAGGTGGTGTGGAGGATGATTCACATGACAACCGCAGGCACCAGAGGAGGAGGAGAGTGTTCAGACCCAGGCTAACCTACCAGGGGCAACATGATCTGGAAATAGTAGAGTGTTACAGGGTGGACAGGGACACCCTACAGCATCTTGTGGAGCTGTGCCAGCCATGCCTCACAGCCAGAACAAACAGAGAGGTACCCATCCCAGTGGATACGAAGGTATGTGCAAGCCTGTGAATACTAGCTACAGGTACCTTTCAAAGACCAACTGGGGATATCATGGGGATCTTACAGGCATCAACATCCAGGGTACTACACCAGTTCCTGGATGCTGTGTCACCACATGCCAATGAGTACATATAGTTTCCCCGAACACAGGAGGAGTTGGCCAGCAATATGCGTCTCTTCCACTGTGTGGCAGAATACCCGGAGGTACTGGGTGCAATAGACTGCACGCACATACACATCGTCACCACCCTGTGAGCAGGGAAGCACTACATAAACCACAAGGGATACCCCTCCATCAACTGCCAGGTCATGTGCAATGCCCAGGGGATTATCATGGATGTGTGTGCTGCCAGCCCTGGAAGCTATCACAAGTCCCACATCTGGCATGCCTCACAGCTGTATCGGTTATTTGCCAGGGGGGACATCCCAAACGGCCACCTGGTGGGGGATGCTGGCTATGCACTGGAACTATGGATGATGACTCCCATCAGAAATGCACACACACCCATGCAGGAATGCCATAATGAGGCACATGCACAAACCAGAATCATCATAGACCATGTGTTTGGGATGCTTAAATCACAGTTCTGTTGCTTGGACATATCTGGTGGAGCCTTGCAGTACTCTCCAGGCACATGTGCCCACATCTTCATAGTGTGTGCCATGTTACACAATATGGTCCTGCAGAAACAGCTGCAGCAGGGACAGAATGGTGAAGGCCCTCACAGCCCACAACCATTGCAAAGGGCCCCACAGGCACAGAGGTACACAGACCACGAACACCCTGAGCCAGCCCCAGTAGGCAGACAGAGGCGTGCCCAGTATGCCCATGCCTTGGCAAGGAGGGAACATATAGCACACACACTGACAGTGTAGGAACCTATGGACTGACACCCTTCTCCACCTGCACACGCAGTAAAAATGGATGGCACACACACACAAGACTACCTGTACATTGTCATGTATAGGCAGTCTACTGTGTGCCTCCATCATAGGCAGCCCTCAACTATTGCACACACAACAGCCATTGGCACAAGGTAAGTCAACACCTGAACAGTGAATTAAGCTATCACCATATGCAGATACTGTATGTATAGATTCATAGGTAGGTACTTGGCCAACTGCCAGAGGCCATTCTTATGCCCAGCCAAAATGTGTCAGCGTTTGCCACCCCATTGAGTCATTAACCATCCCTCTGTGGAGCAGAGCCAATGATGGGATCCCTGAGGTGCATCTACCGTTCCCCATCCACCCTTCAAGGTTTCTCTTGCAAAGTGTTAGTGAGGGGCTCTGTCAAATGTAGATAGGGATGTTGTTCCAAAGTATGGGGAGTGTCTGTGACAAGAAGCTATCCCTCCAGCATCTTCTGGTTATTGTTGTGGCAAGGTCAGCTCACTACAGTGTGTGGCTCACTGTGACATGGATTCCCATAGGTGGAGCATATCCATCAAGCCAGAGTTTGACATGGCTGTGTTGGTCAGTGGAGATCATCTCGGGGTAAATGAGATGCCACTGAGTAAAGCATGAGTATATCCAGTCCGGCTGCATACGCCATATGTTAGATGCCAGTATTCCCTTTGGTGAGGTACATTTGCGGACCCCCAGCTGTTGGACGTGTAGTCTCAGGTACATCCCACATGGATTATTATACCGTATGATGGGACTGATGAGTAATGAGTAAAGTGGCACTATAACCCCAGTATGTCTAGATGGGAATCTTTTAGTAGTCAGATGGCCTACATAGAAGGATGTCCTAACTACTCTGGATTTATGATTGTCACAGGGGAGATCACTATCTACCTTAGTCCCCAGATACCCCATTACCTTGTTTGTAATAAAGAGGCCACTGCTCATGTGTTAATATGTGGGTGCCAGTTACACTATGGAATGACCATGCAGTTAATGGCACTTGGCTGGCGGCCACATCAGTGGCACCCTGTGACATTCTCTGTGAGGTCCCCTGAGGGATGTCCATGTCAGCTGGACTATCAGTCATGGCTCCCAGTTTGCAGTCATTGCCAAACATGTTATGCCATAGTCCACCTGTGTTTGCCTGTACATCTGAGATGTATATGCCAAACAGTAGGGCTCCCAGGACTGAGTCCTGTGGGACACCAGTCGTGACTGTTCAAGAGTTGGACCTGGAGACTGCTAGTCGTACCATGTGGGTTGTGTGTGTAAGCCTGTTGGCAACCCAACCTGTGATGTATGTGTGAATGTACAGGCTGGTGTGTTTATCAATAATACCTGAGTGGGACATGGTGTCAAAAGCCTTGATGAGGTCCAGGTAGTATGTGTGAACCACCTCCCCTGTCATCTAACATCTTGGTGACTGTATGTAAGACATAAAACAGGTTCAGTAGGCATGAACTGCAGTCAACCAAGCTGACCTGGGTTGGGTCACTTGTCCGATGGTTACCAATGTCATTGTTAATGAGTGCCATGAGGATATGAACCATGCTATTGCAGAGCATGCTAGTCAGGCTTATGGGGTGGTAGTTACCATGGTCAGTTGTGACTTCCCTGTGATGGAGTGGAATAACCATTGCCACGCCCCATTGTATGGGCATGTAGCCTGTGGAGAGGCTGAGGTTGGAATGCATAATTAGGTGGGGGGCAAGTTGTCATGTACAGTTTGCAAGATGCAGTCTGGGTCAACGTCTGCCTCCATTGATGCTGTGTTCTGCTGTTAGAGAGGGCCATTTCCACCTGTGTGTCTCTGATGGTTGGAACACTGTACCTTACGGGTAGTGTTGTGGGCTCTTTAGGGGGTTAAGTATGCACCGCATGTATCTGCAAGGATGTTGGTGATATCAATAGGGTCAGCATATTTTGTGCTATATTTCACTGGCACAGTGCAAATCTGTGTGTCACCACGTAGATCCTTGACATAGCCAAAGAAGTCTTTGTGGTTATCTTATGAATCCTTGCGTATTCTCCTGCTGATGTTAGCCTTGTATGATGTCACGTGGGTCCTACATATAATACTAATAGTGGTCATGGATGTCAGACCTTCGTGGCATTTGCTGTGTATCTGGAACACTGTCCTATGTCTGTAATATAGCCTGTTTATTGCAGAGGTCCACCAGACTGGTGTCATCTAGGAGGAGTGAGTTTTGGTTTACTAGTGATGGCACGATCCATACATCTGTATAGATGCCTATAGACTGCATTTTTAAATCTGTCTGTATCTGGAGCAGTGTTTCCCCTTAGCGTGGGGGCTGTGAAACCCCCACCCCTGTCACTAGTAGTGTAAATGTAGCTGTAGGAAAGGTATACACTGTGGTATCCGTGGGTGGGGGAGATGCTAGAGTGTGGAAACAGTGAATAGTTCATGGTCAGATCTAAAAAGTAACTGGTAAACCTCCACTGTAGTGCACCTGTTGCCCATGTTGGGGATGACCACATCTAGTAGCTTCCATCCTATGTTAGGGAGGTTACCACCTGATACAGGGCATATGAGGTGATACATTCCAGGAAGCGCTGGTCCCCGAAGTGAGTACCAGAGTACGTGTCCCAGTTAATGGTATGGTAGTTGACATTGACCAATGCCATGGTGTGTGTTAGGACTGTCGTGTTCTCCACTGTCTCCAGGTAGGTGGAGTGGAGGTCCTAGGTCATGGAAGGTGACCCGTAGCAGGCCACATTCAACATTGTTGTTGTGGCTGATGTTAGCTGCACATGGATGATCACAGAGGTATCATGCTCCCCCACTAATCTGGAGGTGTAGGTATCCCTGATGAATATGGATCCAGCCCTTCCATGTCTGTCAGTCTATGTTCCGATGCTGAAATGTGTGGTATGGGTTGTAGTCTGGTAATGCTGGCTGCTATCAGGAGCCTTAAGACAGATTGCAGTTAATGCACAGATGTTGATGTTGTCCATCCTGAGGAGTGCTGTGAGTGCATGCATGTTGTGATCACAACCCCTGATGCTGAGTATCATAAACCACATTGAATCTGCTATTGTGCTGTTTACGAAGCTAGTATTCACCTTCGGGACTCTCCTAAATAAGGCACCATGGGGATGCCAATAGCCTTGGCCAGTATTCCAAAGTGTAAGGCAGACACATAGGCTGGTATGGTATCATTGCATGCATGTTCCCCATCTGTGCTTGATTGTCATCTCCCCTGTAGGTAACCTAGTGGTAACCAATAGAAAGCCTTAACCTTATACAAGTCTTCTAGCTTCCAAGATAGGTATTTGGAGTGACTAAGTATCAGTGTTCTGTATGTCCCTGCTGTACTCAACTGTTCCCTGACTACATGGTGAGTTCACACTGTATATTGTGATCTGAAGGTCTGTTTATTTGCATATTATGACTGTGATGGCCTGCACGTTAAAGGTGCACATATAGCTTACTATCTGCCCAAGGCCAATTAGAAGCATAGCAACAGTGTGTTGACCTTCCCCGTACCATTGATGAAGTAACTGAGCCTCTGTCAAACATAGCCAATGAAACAATTCCATGCAGAATTACAGGAAGCTGTGGAAGAATGGGGTTGTGGAGGGTGATAGGGGCACTTACTGATCTAATGAGGGCATGTTAATGTGGTAATTCAACACAATTAAATTCCCCCAACAGGTCTTGCAGCTATCATACTCGACAGGAACACCCTCACCCTGGCTGTATGGTTCTGGGAAACATGATCCCAGGGGTGTATAGTCTGTTATCCATTCACACAACAAGGTTTTCCTTGAAGTATGTCAGTGAGGGGCTATGCCTAATGTAGTTAGGAATGTAATGCATTGTCACACAGTACATTTGTTATATGTTGTTATGTCATGAGTACGTGAAGCTCAGTGAGTTAGGGGGCTACCGCCCTTTGCTTAGCCTAGCTTACACATAGAAAGCATCTAAATAGGAAATAGGCGGAAGCAACGTTAATGACAACAGTGTAATGGTTACAGCATCTGCATAGTATCTGTGCATTCGAGGTTACAATCCCGATAAAGGCAAGGATGTTTATCATGTGCATAAGTATACCTTAACCACAGCTTGCAGATATAGGTAGTAATTGTCTGTATAATAAACATTCGAATCAGCCATATAAACCCATGTGTGCAGGAGAGTACAGTCAACAGAGAATGTAATGTCATGACAGCACATAGTGAGATGTGATGTCACTGACAGGTATATATCCGGAGAAGTTAGCGGATGTGGCCGTGTTTGTGCGCACAGGTTATACATCACAACGTTTGTTTATCTGTGTGTAACCACTGCTATAATGTCACACAAACACTGTGAAACATGCTTAAAACTGGGTAAATGAGCCTTACTCTGTAGTAAAAACATTCGTAAAGCATCCCAGGTGTCTAACCCTGGACCATGCACACTATAGACATGGGACGTACCACTAAGCCATCCGAGGTGTACACACCTTTCATGGTCCTGAGACTACACCTTATACCATATGCATTTCACTGTAATAATCACAAATGGGACAATGGCCTTGTGAACATATGTGTAGTACATTGTAATGTACTGTAGTTTGTGAATCAACACATTCCAGTGTACAGATGTATTACTCTTACAAACTAATATGAAATATATATATATATATATATATATATATATATATATATATATATATATATATATATATATATATATGTCATTGATGTCTGCACACACACACACACATATATGTATATATATATATATATATATATATATATATATATATATATATATATATAATCCATACAGATTCATGAAAACATTTTTCACCGAATGATTATCGATGGAGCATATTTACACAAAACTGCTTTTCACCGAAAAAGCACTTTCGCGTAAGTATGCCTGTTCTGGAGATCGTACTATGGTGCGCGTAAGGGGAAATCCCCTTTTCCCCACTGTAGTGCGACCTTGGAGAGAGAATATTAAAGTAGGGTGGCTTGCCCCCTGCATAAACGTAGATTTTATTTTGTTTTTAAAGAACTTTAATGAAAGCGCTTTTCGGTGAAAAGCGCTTTCGTCAAAGTGTGTTCGGTGATAATGGATTCGGCCTTTTGCACTTTCGTGCAAAAGTCCTAGATCCATTGCAGCTCTGGTATCATAACAATTAATATTAACCTAAGTCATCATAGAAGGGGTGGTTGTTGTGTATGTGAAGATTGGGGTGGGGGAGGAATGGTGGGTAATGCAATCATGCCTCAATGAGGGCCTGGGTCGGATGTCCAATAAGTGAACTGGAGGGGCATACATGGAGTATGGAGACAATATAAAAAGGACATAAAGCAAGAACCATACTCATTCATAATACACCCTGTCATGCCACATTGCAAAACCTACTTTCACAAACATATGAACATTAACATGTATCAGACAAATGTACACCAACTGATTGTCACATATGTTGTCAGTAGTGAGGAATGTCTGTAGTACAATGTATAATCTCAACACCATAACATTTGTGCATATCTCCGATGCTGTAGTAGTAATGTCAGTGACTGTGGTGTTGATTGTCCCGGGTTCAAGATCTGCAAGGGCTGTTAAGTTATTTTGAGGGCCAGAATAAGGGCATTTGGATACAGGTGGACTAAAGCACTCTTAAGCAGTTGTAAGTGGGTTTCCACGTGTTTGCTCGACGGTAAGCAGTGCTGCTACACGATAAATGGATAAGCGCTTCACACTTCTGACCTTTGCTTAATGTCGCGCAGACCATGGGCAAACCTGCTCATAACCACGTAGATGTGCATTATTCACACTTTCACTACCAGTGCCTACTCTGAGAGGTAAAATAATAACACCTTCCAGGAGTAGAACCCGCACCCATGTACTCCATCCTCCAATTAACCTAACACTAAGCTACCTGGGATGTACCTATTCCAGATGTGTATGCAGACAGGTTAAAACACAAAAGGGAGGAATGTGTTGAAATAGGACAGCCCGCCATGTATCCAATTATAGGCATACGCTCATATATATATATATATATATATATATATATATATATATATATATATATAGAGAGAGAGAGAGAGAGAGACAGATACATAGAGACATGTCAATATATACAGGTCTACATATATATGTAGATTTACAGATAGGTTAGAAACATCCACACATCTATGGAGGTACAGATAAACATATGTAATAATGTATATATCTATATACATTATATATATATATATATATATATATATATATATATATATATATATATATATATATATATATATATAGGTCTACCTGACAACACTGATGCACTACAACACCGACAACGAAATCACCGACACCACATAACTGAAAGTTCACAAACACTAAACCTCACATGCCCGACACACCACAATCCCGACAATCAACAAACAAAACAAATCCCCTGTCCAAAAAGCACACACACAACACAAGCACACCAAAATCCTTACAAACCCACACTAAACCTTACATACACAACTATCTATAACCTTAACCCAAACCCTAACCCTAAGGTCCGTCACTATCGCACACTCACCTAACACGCACCCTAACCCTAACTCACTTAACCCACCCCTAACCCTAAAGACTGTCACTATCGCACACTCACCTAACCCGCATCCTAACCCTAACTCACTTAACCCGCCCCTAACCCTAAAGACTGTCACTATCGCACACTCACCTAACCCACGCCCTAACCCTAACTCACTTAACCCACCCCTAACCCTAAAGACTGTCACTATCGCACACTCACCTAACCCTCGCCTTAACCCTAACTCACTTAACCTACCCCTATCCCTAGAGTCCGTCAATATCACACACTTACCTTACTCGCACGTTCATCACTACCACATAGTTACGCAGCCTTTTCACATGTCGGTGTTCTCAGCGTCAGGGTTTTCATCCATCGGTCATCTCAGTTTTCGATCTTCTGGTGTCGGTGTTCTCATCGTCAGCGTTGTCAGCTTTCGACGTTGTCAGATAGACCCATATATATATATATATATATATATATATATATATATATATATATATATCTATCTATATATATATATATATATATATATATATATATATATATATACACACACACACACACACACACACACACACACACACACACACACACACGCGCACACACGCACACACACATATACATACATGTGTGTAGACAGCATACAAAGTGGTCACATCTGAGTATAAAATGGACCTTAGCAATCACACATTTGGATCCCCCCAAACAATATGAACATAACACAGGAAGAGGATATGCCGATATGCTATTACAAATATGTTCTATGGACACAGTCACCAACATAACTGCACTGACTGCAAATATCCATGACAGAATTACACAGCTTTCATTTTGCAAATCTTTATTATATTCCGATGTATTGCCAAAAGGATTTAAGGACTAACAGTACTTGCATGCTATACAGGAAGCATTTAATAGTGCCTTAATGAATCAGCCTGCATTTAGTATTACTCCACTAAGGGATAGGTGTTCACATAGGGAAAGAACACCCACACACATATAGACATTGTATAAAAGGGGATCCTACACACCTGCATGTGCTATGTACACCCACCAACATCTACCCCATAACCGAAATAATTACATCAATACATACTGTCATACTGTAACCAATTATGCAACTGCTGTACAACATCTGCTGAAACCTTAACATACCTGGACACAGACACACTAACATGGCCCTATGTGAAATAGATGCCGTTATACAATTGAGCAGCTGCTGATGTAACAGGGTTTGTATGAAATAATCCCGTTTCACAGGGTTGAAAGGTCCATACACCAGGAAGTTTTACTGAGTATTGATTATACGCACAGTATGATACACAGTAACACCAAAATAAATATGTCTGGTAAGCACACTGTAAACCCCCTAACATTATATGCATAGCTATGCAGCCTTGAGCTGGTCAAACAGCCTGGCCAGACTGACACATATGCAGAAGTATTAGGTACAGACAAACCCTGCACAAGTAGCAATGTTCAGAAATATAACAGAAGTACTCACATTTAGACCAACTCCTCCAGGCATTACACACAATATATTACTGTTCGTCTCAATACAGCTATTGCAATGGATTCCAAAAAAACCTCCATGCTGTCTTCATCACAAGTAAGGCAAAGGGACAACGCCCAAGTGGAGTACTCAATTATACTCCAGTGTAGCCATGATATTGGCTAAGGCAGTAGCAGCGAAAACTGATATGCATGTAATTAGCTACTTAGGAACACCAATTGGCCATCGGGATAGCACATGTTACTGATCTGTAACTATAAAAGGTTGCCTTGTCACACATTCAAACCATCTGTATCTACCTGTAGAACAGTACAAAAAAATGGAAATAAGAAACGAAAACGAGTAGTACACTACTTAACAATGCCTCCAATTAATAAGATGGTATGTATAACATGTAGTATGTTTGTGTATGTAGTATCTGTACAGTAAGAATTACAGGGTAATCAATGCATATAGTGGAAATAGCTAACTTGTAGTGATGTAGCATCTGGAGCATTTCTCCCCGGGCCTCCGCTGAAAACAGGCTCTGTGGAACCTAGTCGGACATTCCCGGTCAACAAATGTTAAATAAATAAAAAAAATAAATAAAAAATGTATTGTTGAGCAGTAGTAATGCTTGCAGTATTCTATGTGTGTGTACTACTGTAGGTCACATGGCACACTCCACATACACCACAAGGGATGCTATGGGCATAGAACCCACCATTATCCTTTTAGCCACTGTCAGTGTCAGGAGTGGTCCAACAAGTATGTGCTATAACAGGGGATAGTATATTTTGTTATATTGTAACAGTCAACATATGTATGGGTGTATACGTAAGATGAACATGTGAAAGGTGGGCTTACTGTGCAAATATGGCGTGCATTGTGGGATATTGTGCCGATAACTGTGTAATGTACAGGTGTCTAGGCAGATCTGTATTCTGTTCTACATAGCAGTTCTGATATGTTATGCAAACAGTAGTTATATCTATTGGCAATTACAATACTCAATGACAGGATACATAGCATTAGTATTCATCTGACAGGTTAGCAGCATGATAGCAAAGATAACTGGAAGAGCTAGGTAACTATCCATGCACATAACACATGTAATATCCACCTCGCTACTATTGTTTGCAAGCAATAACAGCTGTGCATGTGTACATGTTATGTAAATGTGTAGTGACCCTTGTTACAGGGATGGGCCAAATGGCTATGTGCACACCTACATAGAGTGGATATTGAGAGTAGAGACACACTGGTTGAACTACCAGGTTTGTGTAGCCCAGCCTAACAGCCGCCTGCACATACTGTATGTAAGGTAGTGTACAGCACTGGTAATGAAACAGGTTGCACATCATCTTTAACTTCAGTGTAACATCTGCAGTAGGAGTGTAAGATGTAGGAGACTGCTGCCTATGTGTAATAGCTGCTTCATAGGTGATGGCTTACACTATCTGATTATATCCTGATCATGTTAGTGGCAGCAGAGTCTATTGATACATGACTCTGTTTGGGGAGTAGGTGTCTGTGCCCAACAGAGCTCATGGTCCTGGTGGATGAGTATATACCCAGAGAAGGAAACAGACCTGTAGACACATGCATCATCTGTAATCAACTAACAGGATGTGATGTGCTCCTCAGAGGAGGTTCACTGTCAAGGGTAGCTACACTGTTTCCGTAATAGCCAGTGTTGTCATGTCCATAACACAAATAATTACATGTGAGCATCACTGTCTATAACATCTTCATAGGCAATACGTAAACTAAAGACAGTACTCATATAGGCATGTCCACTAGTTAGCTGCTGGTGTCTCCTAATGTGAGCTTTGTGTATGTGGCCATCCTGGGAGAATGTAATCTCTATGCCATGTACACTGCAAGACCCACCTAACACCACACCCCACACATTGTCTGGGATGCAGCTGCAGGGGTAAGCTGGATGGCAGCCCAGTCTACAGCCATGACTGGATTGGACAGTCATGAGGTGTAGGTTAACACATGCAGCTCATCAACACAACCAACACATACCCATACCAGAACACAGTAAGGACACCCACACACACTACCGGTAATCACACACATTCACAGACGCATCTAAGTATCTGTCCGAACAAGTGACCCCCTCAAGTAGGAATAGACAGACACCGATATACACAAACTGTATGACATAGTATGCATAATTGTGCCACACCTCTGAACACATGACTGGAAACATGCCCAACATTACTCATTTGTGAGTGCAAACCCTAGCACTATGTTACACACTGACCTATATGAGGGCATACATACTGTCAGCTGCCTGTCTGACATGATTAGCCACATACTCATACACTCAGACCACCTATTGATATATACATATGGCTCTGGCATATTCCATGTTGTTGTGCAGGACTCGTGATGCAGTAGCCTGGACAGCATGGAAACACATGTAGGAACTGTCAGGTCTTGTAGGCCATGCAGGTATGTCCCAAGGCCTGGGTAGCATTCTGCCACTGGCCAGAATGATACTGCAGTACAGGGACAAAATTATTGTATTACACAATTGTGTAGTGTAGTGGTGCATGTCGCAGGGTATCCAGTATCTGTTTTCCTGGGATAATATGGTTGACAGACCATGATGCTTTGCCAGAGATGGCCTGCACCTGTCATCCTTGGGAATCTGGATACAGCCTAGGGCTCATGCTTCCACTATAGTGCCTTTATCATGCATGGTTCAGGTGAGGGTCCACTGCTGTTACAGGAACAGCCAAGCAATACACTGCAGGTCTCGCTACACAATGGTATATGTCAGAAACACTATACGGACACAGTCAGTCGGGGGCGTGGCCAAGGATGAACACAGGATAGCAGCAGATTTCTTCAGCTCCACCAATTTCATTACATTGACAGGAATTAATTACTTAAAAAATTAATTTTTGAAGTAATTTTCTTTCTAAATATGTTTGTTTTATATAGTTCTTGAACTATATCTAAAAAAGAAAGGAAATCTTAATAATATTCCTGTCAGAAATTACTTTGGAAATTTTCCTGTCAGTTTATCAGTCTGAAATGAGTTCCAGTAAGACAAATTCTCAAGACTCCAGCATCAAAAAAGAACTTCAGTCTCTGATAATTATAGTCCAGCAACTTACTGCTAAGATGGATAAAATGGATACTAAAATAGACACTTTCATAGAAAAACTACAAAACAAATAGACTTGAGTTACATATGGACCTGCAACAACAGAAGATCCAGATGACAGGCATAGAAGAAGCTGTGAATGACATGGAAAATAGAATATAAGAAGAGGAAATCAACATTGAGTTTCTGCTGAAACAAAATACACATTTACAAACAAAGCTGGATGACCTGGAAAATAGATCTAGGCAATAACATTAGGATTTTTGGACTGCCAGAAAATATTGAAGGTAACAATATTACTTCTTTTAACAACATGGCTCCCTAAAACTTTAGATTTACCAGAAGCATTCTCTTTTGGTATCGAAGAGCACATAGATCTATAGCTAATACTAACTCTAACAAAACTATCCTAGATGAGTAATAGTTAGATTTCTATGATCTTTTGATAAAGAGAGGGTTCTTAAATCTGCTAGGACTAAAGCTCCTGTTAAGATTAATGAAACAACTGTGTTTGACAATGTCTATTCTTCCATGGTATTAGCTAAAAGAAAAGTTTTTCTGCCACTAATAAGGGAGCTTAAAAGCACAGTTTAAAACATACCTTCTGTTTCCTGCCAAGCTTAAAATCTTCCTTCCTGATGGTCCTAAAATTTTCGATGACTTAGACTCTGCTTCACTGTTTATCAAAAAAATAAGATTTTGGAAAAATAGAAGAAATGGAATGGGCTAGTCCTTCGTTAAAGAGACTGGCAACTGAAACTTCGTGGAAGACTTCAGAGAAGAAGAAGAGACTAAAAACAAATGATTTGTACTATGTTTTTTTCTCTCATCATTTTATTTTATTATTAATCTTTTAAATATAGTTCCTGCTTCCAGAAGCAACAAATATTTTGAAAAGATTTAATCAAAGTTATTCTCTGTGTGCAAAGAAATGTTTTGTTTCATAACTAGTCAAAATATCTGGAGATTTAATGGCAAGCTGTGATTTAACTTGTTTCTCTTTCTGAAGAGGAAAAATAAGGTCAGTAATTTGATACATTTTTTTTCCTTTAAAAGTTTATATGTTCTTCAAATGCTATTCCTAATTATACTTTCTTGATTACACTGCTTATGCTTGTTTGTAAATAATCTGTCATGCTTTAACCAATATTATACCATGACTTCCAAACGCACGCCGATTGGCCAGCGTGTCTATTGTAATCGAGATATACTATCGGAAAAAGGTCCGCCGTTGCCCGGACTTTTTCCATTAGTATAACTGCTTTTAAACACTGTCTCGCTATGTTAAAAGGGTTTAACATAGCGAGACAGCTTTTAAAATAAGCAACGAGATCTCCGTTGCTTATTTAAAGTTGCCCTCTATGTTAAACCCATTTAACATAGCGAGACAGTAGCTAAAAAAGCAACGGAGAAAGCAAGATCTCCGTTGCTTTTTAGTTCGCTATAGTTAATGAGTTTAGCGAGACACAGTTTAAAATAAGCAACGGACATCTCCGCTTATTTTAACTGTCTCGCCATGTTAAACCCATTTAACATAGCGAACATTCAAAGCAACGGAGATCTTGCTTTCTCCTAAGTTGTTCATTAGTTTCTGATGTACGCGCAGGCGCAGTACATCAGAACTGCCGCGATGCCAGACATCTGCGGAAGGGCAGTAAACAGGCATTATATGCCATTATTTAAGAAAAGTAACAGTTTCTTTTCAAATAATGTCATATAATAGCAATATTGGGTGTGGGTGGTAATGATTGCATGGCTTTGTTTGGTATCCCTCGGCCGCTTTTGGGACCAAACCACGCCAACCGGTGTAATTTAGCATTACCCACACCCAGGCGTGGCTATTGCTATTATAATTAGAACTAAATAATAGTAAATAATATGTTTTATTTTTAACTCTATTAATATAAACAGTAAGCAACATTCTATTGTATATACTTCTTATAGCTTTCTCTTACATTTTTTATTTCTGCCTTACACTCTTTTACTTTCTACTTTTCTTTATTAATATATAGAAATGCTTTTGATCATATAGACAGTAAATAATAAGATTTGCATAGGAGTTGAGTTGGGACAAAAATGTTGAGTTTTGTTACTTATTAATAATTTTGGGCTTGATTTCACTTTCATAGAGTCTGTAATAACCTGTAGAATGCATTGTGAAGGTTTTGTCATGTTTAGATGCATTTACACTGCTAAATGAATGTTTGTCACTAGTTTTTAATAAGTTTCCCGCCAAAATGTTAAGAGAGACAATCTGGGATGTGGGCTGTCTCATGCACAGTGTCCATGAGCTACTTCAAAAGCTTCAACTCTCAGAATTCTCACAGAGAAGCTGAAAGCAGCTGGTCTCACCTTTGACCTAAATATCACACTGACACATCACAGATACAGGAATGACACTACCTAATTATACTTTCTTGATTACACTGCTTATGCTTGTTTGTAAATAATCTGTCATGCTTTAACTAATAATAATTAGAACTAAATAATAGTAAATAATATGTTTTATTTTTAACTCTATTAATATAAACAGTAAGTAATATTCTATTGTATATACTTCTTATAGCTTTCTCTTACATTTTTTTTATTTCTGCCTTACACCCTTTTACTTTCTACTCTCTTTTTCTTTTCTTTATTAATATATAGAAATACTTTTGATCATATAGACACAGTAAATAATAACGAAAAACAGGAACAGCACACACAGCAAACGGAGTACGGAACCCACACAAGATAAAAAAGTAGATAGCAAAAAAGTCATAAAGTTCAGGTGTGGTCCCCAAATGGCATACAACTCACTTATAAAACTCCAAACGAAAATCCAACATCCAAAGTTGATCAAAAAAACAAGTTTATTCCAGTAAGCGCTTTCACCCTTAGGCTTCTTCAGACTTTGCAAAAAAGTAACTGCAAAACAAGTTTAAAAGTCTTAGGAGCTCTAGTAATTGGTCGAGCCCAAGCCAATCAATGCTAGTTAGCAAAAGCATCACCACATGAATATATCAACTGAAGTGATTGGTAAAAGTTCACATAAAGATACATCCATATTAATTTATATAGATGTAACTGTCCATAGGACAAAAATTATTTATTTATTTAAGCAAAGTTAAAATCTCGTAAACAAACATGGTTAAACCAGCATTAAAGCAAGCGCTTCACATAAATGATAAAACAACAGGTTAAACCCACAGTCATAAATACATAGGGTTATAACAACCTCCCCATGACAATTAAGGGCACGAATAACATTAAAATCTCATTCTGGCAGACATCTGCTGTATATACAAAGACGATCAAGTTCCCAAAGTTTAAAAAGTGAATAAACAGCAGAGCATCTGACATATAAAACAAAATTCAAATGTTTGTGTATTAAAACACAAAATGTTAACAGTTAAAATACATCGAAGTTTACAGCCTTAAAAGGCTTCAAATGAACCAACTCAGATAAGCAACTACTGTATATATTAAAATACGAAAATATTAACAGTTAAAATACATCGAGTTGACAGCCTTAAGAAGGCTTCAGTGTGAATCAACTCAGATAAGCAACTGCACAAACCCATACGAGTGAACATCCCGTAACACAAAACGCTACCAAGTGAGAGAAATAAGTGTGTCAAACCAGTGTCTATAATCCATAAGGTACAAACCATTCCTACAACTAGTGCTTGGCATGGTATGATACAAAAAGCTTTATTTCAAAATATACACCTCACGCTACGTAACCACGCCGCTGAGGTCAGGGAAAAACCTGCAAAGCCAGTAGCTTTGAAAATCGTCGATAGATGGCAGTATAACCTAAACATTTAAGTTATAAAATATATCCATATAACATAAAGGCTATTATATTCAAAAATAATAAATCAAGCGAACCAGACATTTCTCGCAACGCACTGGATCAGATCTCACGACTCATCAAGTGCAATACAAAAGATTTATAAATGCATACTAAAACTCTGTGTCAGAGAAAAATGTACTACAACAAGCCCCATAACTTAATAGGAGGTAGCCTAATATCTAAACGGTTAAATATAAAAAAGACTTCAAATGTCAACATATCAAACGGACACCATTTGTAGAACACCTGCTTCTATACTAGAAGCTAAGATATCTTCAACTTGTGTTAGATGAATGAGTTATAATACAGGCACATGATGGAACACCAAACCTTGCAGCAGTGAATAGTCTACACTTGGGCATAACTAAACATATATCCCAGGACGCTCTACATGACGGGTAACTGTAAGGGATGTCAAATGAAAGGAAATAGATGCTAAGAGGGGAACAAATGTCCCAAGGTCTTAAACATAATAATGGATGAAAAGAATGAGAAAGAAGAAAAAAGGGGAAAAGAGAAAGGAAAGGAAGGAAAAGGGGTTAAGAAGAGGTAAGAAAATGAAAAAAAGAGGAATGGAAAGAGGAGGGGAAAGAGGGAAAAAGGAAGGAAGGGGGGAAGGGGAGGGAGGAAGGGGAAAAAGAAGTATAGACATAAAGGGAAGGTAAAATAAACAAATATATATGACTATCCTAAAAGAAAAAAATATAAATGGAACAGTGGGTTATTTCGGTCTGCATAGCCTTCTCTTTTTAAGATGGGTCTGATCTGGACCTTATCATTCAATCCAGGTGCCCTATCGGCTCTGCACCTAATAATCCATTTAAGCTCATTCTCTAAGGTGAGGTTAACTATATCACCTCCTCTTACATTATTGGACAGAGTTTGAAGGACACAAAAACAAATTGATGTTCCGCTCCAAGTGTCATAATATGTTTTGCTAATGCATTATGAGTGGACCCAATACTAATGTGGTATATGTGCTCCCTAACCCGCCTCTAAGGGACCTGTTGGTTTTCTATGTAAAACAGGGGCACATAGTGCATCTGGCCAAATATATCACATTAATACTGCCACAATCTGTTCCAGTACATAACTTAAACTCATAATTAGTTAAGGGGTGTATAAAGGTCATTCTAGCATCTATATATACATTGATTACAGTTGCCACATGGTAGGTTATTAAAACCAGAGGTACCATCAGTGACTATAGATCTAGATATCCTGGGATTACACAGTAGTCTTCTCAAGTTCGGTTTATTCTTAAATACAACTTTGGGTGTAGGGCCTACTATCGACCCAATTCTGTCATCTAATAATAGGATGCCCCAATATTTCTCCAAGATATCCCTTATAAAACCAGAGTCTCTGGTATAAAACATAGTTATACGGGTGACCTCATTAGGTTTATCAACTGAGGGATTGCTCATTGCTAGAGGTTCCAGGAAGTACGGTCTAGCTCTACCTTGTCTCATCCCATCAACCTCTTCGAGCTGTTGGTCGAACCTATGCACATCATATCCCCTAGTTCTAAAGCTCTCTCTTAAGAAGTTTACTTCATTAAGATAGCCATCATTAGATGCATTAAGGCGGAAGCTCTCATAATTTGCCTTTCATTACGTTGTCAAAGACGATTAGGTGCATGCTTCCCCTGCACAAAAAGGTGTTTTTATGGCATAACTTCCGATGTATGGACGTATTAAGAAGGCCATTATCTAACCTATTGATGTTGACATCTAAGTAGGATATTTGATCTCGTGAATAAGTTAGTGTAAACTTAAGAAAAGGTGTAGACGTATTAATATACTCATAACATGCTAGTAAGCTTTCTTCATCGCCCAGCCAAATCATAAAAGGTCGCCTACAAACCGCCTATATATCCCTATATGCTCCATCAATCGCTCATTCCTAGTATGAATTCCTCCTCCCACCTGGCCATGAATTGGCGTTAGCTATTGGCACAAGACGTGCTCCATAGCTACGCCCATCTCTTGTAGGTAAAGGTCATCACCAAACAAAAAGAAGTTGGATTCCAGGATGGTTTCCAAGAACAGTGCTATAATATCAATTCTATCTGAACTATAACTAGATTTTTGGCGTAAATAATCAGAAACATTAGTCACACCTAAATCGTTAGGGTATCATGGTAAATAAACTAACCACATCCAGTGTCACTAAAATATTCTTGTTCTTCTCCCAACTGTCTCGAAAGTGTTCAGATAGTTCTAGTAAGAACTGTTTACTGTCCCTGAGAATAGTAGGGTTCATATCAACTAGGGAGTAAGTAGTACTCAACATATATAGATATGGGTTCCGTAGTCAACCTTCACCGGCCACTATGGGCCTCATAGGAGGTTTTACCAGAGATTTGTGGACTTTAGGAAGGCCCTGAATGGTTGGTATAATGGGGTTCCTGACCTTAAGATATTCATAGGTTACCTCATCTATCAATTTATTCAGCAGTAGATCATCTAGCATATCATAAATCTTAAATACCTTATAGGTGACATCAGTCATAGTAGCTCTTATATAGAACTTAGTGTCATTCAACATCTCATTCATCCATTCACAATAATCATGTAGATTCATCATAACAATTGAACCACCTTTATCTGCAGGGCTTAAACGCTTAAGGTGTTATCAGATTTGAGAAATTCCAAAGCTTGTTTCTGTTTAAAGCTCAAATTATCCTTAGAGAACATCTGCTTCACCCTCATAAAAGTATAGATATCATTCTCAACCAACTTAGAGAATGTGTCAATAAGAGGGTGCAATTGAGGAACATATACACTGGTAGGTTTAAATCGAGGTACATTACTCAAAGTCTCTGAGGGTCCAAAATCAACTTTAAGTTGCAAGTTCCTAACAAACAATTTAGTGTCCACTATGGAATCTACCAAATTGCCTCTAGAACTAGGAATAAAGCTGAGGCCTTTTTCTAATACCTGTTTCTCATAACTAGTGAGTGTTCTATGTGAGATGTTAAATATCAGTGATTCATGGTATCTCCCACATTTTCTTTAGGGTCGGCCCTTGTTGGTCCCCTCCCGATCCTTTCCTCTTCTGCCTGCCTCTGCTGGCAGAGCCGCTGCCTATATAGGGGTTTTGAGCTATGGGGAAAGGGATACCAGCCTTAGCTCCTAAGTTGTCAAATGAAGTGGATGGAGGTATATGGCTGTCAGTTTTTCTACGAACCACCTCATGGTTAACAGTACCCATAACAGTATTCTTTTCCTTATGTTTCCTTATGTTTATCTAAATGGCCACTGCCCATACTCTTATCATGACTAGCAATAGGAGTAGTGTTATGTACATGGCTACTGCCAGCTACAGAATCAGTACTGTTAATACCAGATTCTTGTCCATTCACATTGCTATCCTGCAACACAACATTAGTATGACTGTTAACAGACATATCCCCCTCAGTAGTGGGGTACTTAGTATTAGTATGTTTAACAGGCCAATCACTTCTCAACTCAACTGTTTGTCTAGGCCAAGTAAAGACATTACAGTTATTAAAGTCTCTTAAATCTCTCAGTATCTTGTTCTTCTTTTTGTTCAAGAAGACGCTTCAAAACAGCATAACATTGTCCAGGACTCTCTCAAGTCTTGAGTCAAGTAAATCACAAGAGTAATTCACTTTAAGTTTGTTGAACAAATCATTCACCTGGTCTCTTAAGGCATTCTCCTCTGGGCCAAAAAGTCAATCAGCAGTTTCATAACTGAAGCTCAATTCTAAATTGAGCTTCTGCCAACGACATAATAGTTCCGGATATCTATTACCTGTAGTAGGCATCTTTAAAATCCTGAGACCCCTTGGCACGATTTTCTTAGCCAAGCAGGCCTCGAAATGCTGTCGCTGCAGTTGAAGCTTCTTTAATTTCACTAAGTCAGTCTCTAATTTAGTGAGGTCTTCCGTCAGGTTCAAGGTATCTACACCATCATCACTGGTTACTCCACACTCTAATGCTGGTGCATAGTCCAATAAAAGGTTCTCCTTACCGATGACACAGGCATGAAACCTTTCGGTCCTCTGCATTAAGTTGTTCAAAACAACAGGCACATATGGTAATTCAACATTCTGAATTGAACTTTCAGCCATCCTCCTCTGCTTGTGTGTTAAAAGTAGATAAATAACGAAAAACAGGAACAGCACACACAGCAAACTGTTAACATTTTTGTGTTTTAATACACAAACATTTGAATTTTTGTTTTATATGTCAGATGCTTTGCTGTTTATTCACTTTTTAAACTTTGGGGAACTTGATCGTCTTTGTATATACGGCAGATGTCTGCCAGAATGAGATTTTAATGTTATTCGTGCCCCTTAATTGTCATGGGGAGGGTTGTTATAACCCTATGTATTTATGACTGTGGGTTTAACCTGTTGTTTTTTTATCATTTATGTGAAGCTTGCTTTAATGCTGGTTTAACCATGTTTGTTTACTTAGATTTTTAACTTTGCTTAAATAAATAAATAATTTTTGTCCTATGGACAGTTACATCTATATAAATTAATATGGATGTATCTTTATGTGAACTTTTACCAATCACTTCAGTTGATATATTCATGTATGCATTT